>NC_056731.1:1693511036-1693811036 GCF_019279795.1 Protopterus annectens
CCTCAATGTTTTATGGAATTCATAAATTCCAATGCCTTGGATCAGCTTGTCCATACCCCCACCAGGGGCAGCAATATCCTGGACTTGATCATTACCAATATGGGTAACTGGTGTTCCACGCCAGAGTTCAACTCCTCACTGGTCAGATCTGACCACAAGCTAATCACTCTAGACATCCATATCTCACCCACACCCCCATTAAGGAAACCACCGTCAAAAACTACTCCAAAGCCAACTTCATGCTTCTTAAGACAGAAGTGGCAAACTTCACAACACCCATGCAGATGGAATATAGAGGTACAGCTGCTGAATCTTACACAAATGCACTGTATAAGCACTTACACGAGTGCATGGATCGTGAATTTCAATAAATCTTGGTATCCTGTTGGTTTGCGAGCTTCCCTTTGTGGTGTTTAGGCAATTTCGTTTGGTTATTGGTTTATATTCATTGCCTTCATCTGTTTTGCTTGGATCGTGCCAACCCCAACAGAACCAAGACGCTATCCTCCAAAAGAAGGAAGCCAATCTGGTGGTCCCCTGTCATAAACAAACTCTACAACAGAAGGAAGAAGCTGTTGCAAAAAGAGTAAAATCCCAAGATTGGAGAAACTCCCTGGTCAGCCTCAGCAAGAAGCTGAGATCCCTTATAAAATCCTTCAAAGCCATTTATGAAAATAAAATTGCCACTGATTCCAAAGACAATCACAAAGCATTCTACGGCTATGTCAAGAATCTCAATGGCAACACTCAGATCTGCTCTGAGGTACAGCACAATGGCACTAAATATACAGAATCAACCGATATCAGAATCATATTTGCTAATTTACAAAGCTTTTAAATGCTTCACTCAGCATTAAGGAAGTAGCGTGCAGTAAAAATAGATATTGCAGGGAGCTTACCAATAATGAACTTTGAATGTACAGCACAAGATATTCTAGCTTAAACAGACCTTAACATACACATTTGTCTGTTCCCCTACAGGTCTATCACAGCATCAGAACAGGGCAACAGCTTCATACTCCAGAGTCATGTGGTCAGGGAAAACAAGGACAACTGCCACATTACATAAATCTTGCCCATCAGCATGTGGGTTCAGTGCTTATTGTACATGAGCCCATAACCAGCATTTGTCAAAAGAGAGGTATGAGACAGAGGTGTGATGGTCAAAGACTACACCATCTTTGGATGGTAGTATGTTTCCTATATTTGACTGCCTGCTATTCATAATGATATTGCTTTTCTGCACAATAACTATTATAATTCTAATAAATATGCTTGTCACAAAGTCAGAAACCCAGGTGAGCGATGAAAGTGTTTCTGCTACTTCAACTCTGTAATTTTGTATTTTAAGGTGGAAAAGTCTTTATCAAGTAGCTATATGATTAGTGCGAGAGACAAGAAACTGTAAGTTTGAAGCACTGGGTTGATTTCATTCATCTGCACATTTTCCTTGGCAGAGATCAATTTTCCTAATAATATTTGAGATAAAGTTAAATATATAATTGGTAATAATTAAACTGCCTTACTTGGTACAATACCTTAAGGTTAGAAACAGTAAAATAAAGAAAATAGCAATATCTGCAGCTAAAGTCAATATTTACCTCACTGAGACTGGCAGTTATAGCACAACAAATTACCCAGGACAGACTATGTCATGACTGCTAGGAGATAACAAAGGACACGTGTCAATAAAAGTATACTGAGACATGACCAAACAGATCTCACAGTTTCTACTCATTAGGCAGTTTGGAATATTGAGCTAGATCAGGACATCACCAAAGTGTAATGGAACCACATAATAATAATATACTAGTGTAAGTTTACTTATACCCTGCTGCCATTAGCTTTCACACTTTTTAAACTACTTCACAAATTAAAAAAAAAAAAAAACCTCCAGTAATACCGAAAAAAGAAGGTGGGCTAGCAGTACAAATTCCTGGGTGATAATTCCATACATTTGATTTTTGGATTCCCCATGAAATAATCTAATTTGGCTAAGATGAGAAAAACTGCAATTTGAGCTAAAAAGCTTCCCTCCATCTGCTATATGACAGAATATTTTTTATACAAAGAGTGGTCACACAGGATCATGATCTGCTGGGGGAAGGACAGACCTCTGTGAAGCATATGGCATTTACTATTAAGGCCATAATTTTAAGGTTTTGAAAGCTGTATACCTCAAATACATCAATACATTGTTATATTCATAAACATGTATACAACTTGAATAGTGGTGATAAGTGGAATAATTATAATGACAATTTTAAATATATCTTAGTATGTTGAGGAAGATTCGATTTAATTGGAGACATAAGACAAACATGTATGTATAGCCCAAGCAGGTGTCATAATATAATTTTGGTTACTGAACTCCTTTAGGGTAAAGTTGTTTTTCTGTGGTTCTATATCACTGTCATTTACTGATTAGTATATTAGTGGTAATTGGTTCACTCTTTCCATAATGTTACAAATCATCTATATTAGATGTATATTAAATGCACTACATCTGATGTATGGTATTTTTACGTATGCTAATTATCATTGTTTTTGGTGGTTAATAAAGATAGATATATTTTGAAAACAGACATGAAAAGAAAGCACTAGCCATATGTTAATCAGTGTATGGAAAGCTAAGAAAAAGAAAGAAAAACTGAAGAGCTAATAGACACAGACTAGAAAATGTTACAGTCTGTTCAGTCACTTGTATGTAAATGAAAGAAAAGCACTGCTTTCAAAGAATACATGTCTGTAAAAGCTTTAGCAGCTCTAGAAGGGGTAGAAAAGCGAATGTTATAGCTTTTCTGGCTTGGACTGAATTTCACAGCCATATAATTAGTGGTACTTCTATTTCAGAAACATATTTCAAGTGGAAACTAATGGCAAGTTATACTTCTATTTGTTTGTGTTACAGGTCCTCAGCATAAATTCTGAGGTAAAAAAATGGCCCGTTTATTTTTTAGAGATTGTTTTATGTAATGCACAGTTTAACAGTGACTTCCTAGGAGATTTTGACTTAACAAAGTTAAAGGCCTGTTTTTAAAGGGAAAGAACGCCATCTGAGATTCATCCAATGCTTGATGTTTCTTAGCTGAACCTTTTACTATAATAACTGTTAGTCTTTCTTTAACAATGTTTCAGTTTGACCTTGTAGAGTGGTACTTATCCTAGACCTGAAAATCTGGAAACATTACTGTTACAGTCTGTATGTCAAAACTGGTAAAAGCAAATGGTGTTTCCTTTCCATCTCAGAACATAGACATACCCCCAGACTCAGCAAGCCCTGCACGGTGTGCAGGACTAGTGCAGGAGCTCCAGCAGGCAATATGTCTGCCGTGCGATCCAGGAATAAGCTGTAGAGACGTCCACGAGCGCTCCTGCACTAGTCCTGCACAGACTCAGCCCCTGAATGCAAGTCACCCCATTTGCAGGTGAAATCAATACAAATGAGGTGAATTTGCGATCCAGGAAGCTGGAAGCTGGCCGTGCAGGACTAGTGTAATCTTCAGAAATGTACTCTGCCAGTAACGGAGTACATTTTTGCAAACTACAACATAGAGCCATGACAGCTCCAAGTAAAGGGTGGATATTATGTAGAAAGCATGCCAATGGCCAAATATAAGGCCACTGGCATGGAAAACAGTTGCAAAAATAACAAAATCAACTTTCAGCTGTTTAAGCATAGGGGAATAGTGCGAAAACAGGATCGGGTGAAAAATAAGAAAAAAAACCTAAAATAAACATTCTAACCAAAATCACTATTTTGCCGTTATACGCAATGGCATGAAGAAGACAACATGGCCAGTGAATAGTGGTTGCTAAGGGGGGAGGCTCAGTGTGGGACCTGTAACTATGCATCAGCAGGCAATCCTATGCAAATTAGGGGAATGATACTGAATCCCAGATATCCCCTGCATACTAGTCAGCACCCAACAGTGTAAGAACAGGAATAGCTTGGTGCAAGCCTAGGAGTTAGCTGACATCATAAGGGGGTGTATCAGGCATACTGTAAGTAGATTGGAGCCCTGTGGTTCGAGTTTGCCCTTAGCTTAGCAGAGCTAAGCAAGGGGGTGTGTCTGAGGCTGCCTAGCACTCTTTACATTGCCTAAGCGGGTGTGTGCACCCCATACCGAGTTTAAAGGGGAAAAAAAAAAGTAAACCAGGAAATAACAGCTCTGTGCACATATGAGCACTGTTGCACTGTGTGCCCCCAGGCTTAAACAGGAAGGCAATGGGAAGGGAAAACAGCAGTAGGAGGGTAATCAGGGATAACTAGCATAGCTGGCAGGTGAAATGTATCAGAATCAGCCAATTACACAGGCAGCAGCCCAGCCCAGCACAGAATACTACTATAAACTATGCAAACACCTTTCCCTCTGGTTTTCCCCACATACTCTACATCACCGGTGTATACAAGCGGGGGAATTTTAACAAACAAAAACAACAAAATGATAGGGGCTACAATAGCTATCATACAACAACATGTGGAAGAGGCTGAGGGTTGTGAGGATGAGAATGCTGTCGAACAACCCACAGTGAGGAGACAGAGAAGAGTGTACAGACCCAGGGTAACCTACCAGGGGCTACATGAGCTGGAAATAGTGGAGCGCTATAGGGTGGATGGGGACTTCCTACAGCAAATTGTTGAGCTGTGCCGGCCACACCTCACACACCGAACTAACAGAGGGGAACCCATCTCAGTGGATACCAAGGTATGTGTAGACCTAAGAATACTAGCTACAGGTACTTTCCAAAGGCCAACTGGGGATATCATGGGGATCTCACAGGCATCAGCATCCAGGGTACTCCACCAGTTCCTGGATGCCATGTCAGCACATGCCGGTGAGCACGTATATTTCCCCAACACCTGTGAGGCATTGGCCAGCAATATGCATCTCTTCCACCAAATAGCAGAATACCCTGAGGTAGTGGGTGCTATAGACTGCACGCACATATGCATCAAAGCACCACCCGGTAAGCAGGGTAGGGTCTGCATCAACCACAAGGGCTTCCCCTCCATCAACTGCCAGGTTGTGTGCGATGCCCAGGGCATAATAATGAATGTGTGTGCTGGCTGCCCTGGAAGCTATCACAATTCCCACATCTGGCATCTGACACAGCTGTACCAGAGATTTGCCAATGGGGACATCCCTTACGGTCACCTAGTGGGGGATGCTGGTTACACACTGGAGCCGTGGCTGATGACACCCATCAGAAATGCACACACACCCAAACAAGAACACCATAATGAGGCACACACACAGACCAGAATTATAATAGAACATGTGTTTGCGATGCTCAAGTCACGGTTCCAGTGCCTGGACACATCCAGTGGAGCCTTGCAGTACTCACCAGCTACATGTACTCAAATTGTCATTGTATGTGCCATGCTACACAATATGATCCTGCGGAAACAGCTGCAGCAGGAACAACACTGGGCAGGGCCACACATTGCCAAGGCCTGCACAGGAACAGAGTGACTCGGAGTAGGAACAACCTGAGCCTGCTCTAGTAGGCAGAAGGAGGCATGCCCAGTATGCCCTGGCCTTGGCAACGAGGCAACGCATAGCACATACAATGACACAGGAGGGACCCAGGGAATGACACCTCTCTCTAACTTGCACATAAAGTAAAACAGATGCCAAACATGACACTACCTGTGCTCAACCATGTGTAGGGAGTGTATGTGCATCCAACATAGGCAGCTCTCCAGCACCATCCTCAATACTGGCACACCCACAAGGTAAGTCACTCTTGTTACCAATCATGGAATGAAGTAGTATGTGTTGTTACCTGTATCTATGGTATGGATGTGAGCATGCAAGGGAATCAGGTGACTGAATGGGATGCCAGCAGATAGTAGACACAGGGAGGTTCACATACCCAACAACAGTCTCAGCCAGCAAGGCAGGTGTAGACAAACACAAACAAAGAATGTGCTAAGGCCTCTGAATGATGCCTATGGGTAACCCCCTCAGGCCTACACAGACAGACTACATCAGGTCAGGCAGTGGGATATTAGTTCTGAAGGCTAGGAAGCCAGAAACTAATATGTAGGTCAATCAAACCTAAGACCTGTAGTACACTGATATGCCTCTACTCAGCATGTTAGGTTAGAAAACAGAATTAAATGGAGCACATGACATACCAGTACAGTCATAGCAAATGTGTACAAGTGTTAGGTGTGCCCCCCAATCCTGTGCATCAATGTAGAAACAGTCAGGTGTGCCCCTCCAAATCCTATGTAGATGTACATGGAATGTAGACATGTAGTAACAGTCAGGTGTGCCCCCTCAGTCCTATGTAGAAATGTAGTAACAGTCAGGTGTGCCTCCCCAATCTTGTGTAGCAATGTAGAAACAGTTAGATGTGCCCCCCAAAACCTATGTAGACATGTAGTAACAGTCAGGTGTGCCCCCCAATCCTATGTAGAAAAGTAGAAACGGTCTGGTGTGCCCCCCAATCTGATGTGCACATGTAGTAGTAACAGGCAGGTGTTCCCCCCAATCCTATGTAGACATGTAGTAACAGGCAGGTGTGCCCCCTCAATCCTATGTAGACATGTAGTAACAGTTAGGTGTGCTGCCCCAATCCTATGTAGACATGTAGTAACATGTATGTGTAGGTATAATACCAGTGCAGCACAGATACCCAGAGGTGGCCAAGGTAGCAGGATAGATTGGATCATTAGTACAATATGCAGGTATGTGTGTGTTAGGTTGGTGTTTCATATTGTGTGAGGGTGGTCAGTATGTATGCATGTTGAGATTTGACCTGGTGGCCATTGCCCACTACTGCTGATAACAGGGACAAGTCCTCACAACTGCAGTGCCAAAGACAATTCCCACCAGTATAACACATGCTAGCAGTAAGCCATTGTAAATGTATGGTGGTAATATGTGTCACCATCTGAAAGATGGCCATGGCATGGCTGTTGGCCTAGATATACAAGCAGTACACAGAGAAAGGTACCCCAGACATACAGTTTATAATGTGTAACTATGAAATGGACACACCCTTGGAATTGTACATAGAGGTATGCATCACATCATCTGGGTCTGTAGTAGGGAATACTGGTGTCTTCTGGCCGAACACTGGCAGATCACAAAGGTGATAGGACTGATGTATTGGGAAACAGCTGATGTACCTGCACATGCCAGCATAACTGGAATGCCCCATGAATATCTGTGAGTCAGATGCAAGTAGTGTTCATAGCACACATGCACCCAGCTCACCCAAACACCACCCACAGGAACCTCTCTGGTCGTATCCCTGCTGTGGGGAATGGGTACAATATGACCCCCACCTGTGTATGGCAATAGTGAAAGAATGCATCATGCAGTGCAAGTGTTCCATGCAGGTGTGTCCCTAGCTGTAGGTAGCACCCTGCCAGCATCCACACCACCTGATCAATACAGATAGAAAGTATTGGCATGAACAGCCAGCACACTTACCCTGTCACCTCAGGGAAATATACTGTATGATGATCTGGGACTGTAGGACTGACAGAATGCAATGGCCTGTCACAGCTGGCCTGCATCACCACCAAATGGCCTACAGGCCTCTGCCAAAGGCTTGTGTCTCACACATACTGCCAATGCATGTTATGTCATGGACACCCAAATAACAACATAACACACTCCATATAAGCCATATGCAAGACCATGTGGACAAACCACAGTAACATGTCCACCATGTACCACCAAATGAACTGTGGACCAACACCAAAACACAGCTGTGATGAGGTGATAACCTTAGGGAAAGTATCAGAGAATGTATGCATAATGTATGGTAGAGGATAGAATAATAGAGGGGGATGGGAGCATGGGCAGCATAGAATGTGCAAGGTCCGACACACAGCTGTGTGCACATACTGTTCCTGGCTGCAAACACATAAATGGGTGGCTACAAACTTGCCTGTGCACCACAGTAGAGGTAATGTATTGACTTATGACCCCTGCCTCTGCGTAACCTGTGTGAATCTGTACAGCTGTGAGGTATTGTCACAGCAAGATAAGGCCATATTGTCATGTTGATGGATGTACAAGTATGGGATCCTCTGCCAGCACTGTACCAAGGTGCTGAACTGAATACACAGACCCTGCAGCAAGTGTCTGCAGCTTCCCCTCCAGAATGGCATAACTTTCCATAAATATGTAGGCATTTGCCCACAACACCGGACACAGCTGCATTCACCCTTGTTCCCCAGGACATCACTGTGAGTAAGAATGTCCACCTGACAGTACTTAAGGACATAAAACATCACAGTGTATAACAGTAGACATGTCTGAATATCTCAGCTAACACCAGTACCATGTAGCAGAAGCAGCATAGACACAATCACCTACAGTACACACTATCCTTTACACAGTTTGACCCCATGTTGCCAAATGATCTACAGATAGCATGCAGAAACAGTTTACTACCTGTAGGTGTATAACACAAAGGTCTGCATTGGAGTACAAACTACCTGGAATGGAGCCACACATTCAATAAAGAAGGGCACACTGGGCATGCTCACACACTTAGAGAACTGAAGGCAATGTCAGGCAACAACATACTGAAAGGTCATAATTTCAGACAACAACATACTGAAAGGTCATACTGGGTATGTTCACACACTTAAACAAATGAAGCCCATGTAAATGAAGTTCATGTCTGCAAACAACAGTGGACCAGACATATCTGACAGTTGCAGATGTTAGTGCATACATTCCTCAGTACGCACCAGTCTTGCTTTGCACACACATTGGATAGGAATACAGACATATATCCAAGGACAACACACTATAATATGATAAAAGTAGACATACATAGATGTGTGGAAGAGAGTGACTGTGACAAAGAGCCACCCATCATGAGGCCTGTCCTACCCCGCACATAGCCAAATGGCTACAATCACATGATGTGTAAATGTCACTCACTGTAGAAAGTAGCCACTGGTATCCATCAGCATTACAGACTATGTGGTACAAGTGCTAGCAGTGCAACATGACTGTACAAGGCAGTAGTCATCTAGCAGCTGTATGCACATACCTGCGGAATATAACCCTGTGTGTGCCTGCATGTGGTGTGTCAACCTCTAGATGAATGGGTTATGGCCTATGAACACATACTGCCCTCTCCATAGCCCTACTATGACAACCCTGCTGATGCCATTCACTTTGAAATACACCTTTGTGGTGCATCCTAAAACAGCGTAATGCTGTAGTGTGATAAACTAATTAGGTAGAAGTTCTAATCCCAGACATGGCAACTGTGTGTGTTTGTATATATCGGTGTGTGTCTCTGTCTGCATAGGGGACAATACTTTTTAGGCTAGTCACACTCACTACAATTCAAATGCCCTGCTTTGGCAAGGCTGCTGATGTCATTCACTGTGAAATAAACCTTTGGGAAAGGTGTAGCACAGTAATCTCTGTGTGCGTCCTATAATTGCATAATGCTGCAGTGTGATAAACAAACTAGTTAGGTAGGAGTTCTAATCCCGAACATGGCGACTGTGTGTGACTGTGTGTTTGTGTGTGCCTCTGTCTGTGTAGGGAGCAATGCTTTTTAGGCTAGTCACACACACTACATTTCAAATGCCCCACTTAGGCAAGGCTGCTGATGTCATTCACTGTGAAATACACCTTTGGGAAAAGTGCAGCCTTCTAATCTCTGTGGTGTGTCCTATAACAGCGTAATCCTGTAGTATGATATAATACTTTCGTAGGGGTTCTAGTCCCACACATGGCAAGTGTAGATGTTTGTGTGTATGTTTCTTTGTCTGTGTAGGGAGCAATGCTTTCTAGGCTAGTCACACTCACTACAAATCAAATGCCCTACTTTGGCAAGGGTGCTGATGTCATTCACTTTGAAATACACCTTTGGGAAAGGTGTAGCCCAGTAATCTCCATGGTGCGTCCTATAACTGTGTAATGCTGTAGTGTGATAAACTAGTTAGGTAGAAGTTCTAATCCCAGACATGGCAACTGTGTTTGTGTTTCTGTCTGTGTAGGGAGCAATGCTTTTTAGGCTAGTTACACTCACTACAATTCAAATGCCCTACTTTGGCAAAGCTGCTGATGTCATTCACTGTGAAATACCCCTTTGGGAAAGTTGTAGCCCAGTAATCTCTGTGGCATGTCCTATAACTGTGTAATGCTGTAGTGTGATAAACTAGTTACGTAGAAGTTCTAATCCCAGACATGGCAACTGTGTGTGTGCTGGTGTGTGTGTGTCTCTGTCTGCATAGGGAGCAATGCCTTTTAGGCTGGACACACTCACTACAATACAAATGCCCTACTTTGGCAAGGCTGCTAATGTCATTCACTGTGAAATACGCATTTGGAAAAAGTGTAGCCTAGTAATCTCCGTGGTGCATCCTTTAACTGTGTAACGCTGTAGTGTGATAAACTAGTTAGTAGACATTCTAATCCTAGACATGGCAACTGTGTGTGTGTTGGTGTGTGTGTGCATATGTGTGTCTGTGTAGGGAGCAATGCTTTTTAGGCTAGACACACTCACTACAATACAAATGCCCTACTTTGGCAAGGCTGCTGATGTCATTCACTGTGAAATACTCCTTTGGGAAAGGTGTAGCCCAGTAATCTCTGTGGTGCATCCCATAACACTGTAATGCTGTTGTGTGATATATTACTTTGGTAGGTGTTCTATTCTCACACATGGCAAGTGTTGATGTTTGTGTTTGTGTTACTTTGTCTGTGTATGGAGCAATGCTTTTTAGGCTAGCCACATTCACTACAAATCAAATGCCCTACTTTGGCAAGGCTGCTGATATCATTCACTATGAAATACACCTTTGGGAAAGGTATAGCCTAGTAATCTCCATGGTGCGTCCTATAACTGCATAATGCTGCAGTGTGATAAACTAGTTAGGTAGGAGTTCTAATCCCAGACATAGCAACTGTGGGTGTTTGTGTGTGTGTGTCTCTCTGTCTGTGTAGGGAGCAATGCATTTTAGGCTAGTCACACTCACTACAAATAAAATGGTCTACTTTGGCAAGCCTGCTGATGTTATTCACTGTGAAATAAGCCTTTGGAAAAGGTGTATCCCAGCAATATCCATGGTGCATCCTATAACTACATAATGCTGTAGTGTAATAAACTAGTTAGGTAGGAGTTCAAATCCTAGCCATGGCAGGTGTGTGTGTGTGTGTGTCTGTGTTTGTCATTCGTATTCTATGTGGAGGTGGCTGTGAGTGTGTAACAACTGGACTCATTGTGGAGTGGGTTTTGCAAATGTCTTATATGGTGGCCCTATTCTATGTCACAATGTCCACCTTACAAGGATAACAGATGTGAAATATCTGGAAAGCAGTGGTGGCAATCAATACCCCTATATGTGACATCAAGGCCTGGTGAACAAAGTTAGCAACCCTTGTATTACACAGAGAACACTCTCAAACCATGTCTCATACACAAACACACTTGCCTAGGCAACAACTGCTATGTTGGTAGTACCCTGCATATTGCCCACAGATAGTAACCATGGTGTGATTGCAGTGACTACACAGGGCATGGCACCCTGTCCATCAGTACAGTATGCACGTACATACAGACAGTGTGCCTTCACTATGCTCCCCACTGGATGCCTGCAACACCTGTGGGGCCATCAAATGTGTCCCACAAAGGACATACCATGCCTTATGCACATGCGCTGTATGGACAGATGTCACTGACACCAGGGAATACCTGTATCATGCTATCAATGTAGGTGCAGAGTCAACCTGCTATCCATTACCTGCTCCCAGCACATCAGCCCAGGACAGACACATCTTATTATAACAATCTGTGTACACACCATGGCTCAGACACCCCAGGTACAGTTCCACATGTCACTGTACATGCATGTGGGATGTGTGCACATCCCAGACAGCATCCATGTCATGGACTAAAGAACACATACATGGTAAGCATTGAACAGCAATGGCCACACACAATAGTTACCCAGGTGACTGGATGGTGAATACAATACCCACCTGTGTGGGCCATTCCAGACACTACACCCCTGAGCCACACTGCATACCATTGTCATGTGGCCTGATGCCAAGGTATACCCTTCACCTAGCCTTGTATAGCCTTATGGCACAGTCAACCACTACAATCCCATGAAGCAATGCATGCATGCATGTCAGTACTGCCACCCTGTGTCTATGTGTGTGGTGCATTATGCTTTTGACCACATTCACACTCACTACAACCCCCATTGGCATACTGAAGCATGCTGATGATGTCAGACACCTCCACATACCCTTTACCCATATAACCTCTGGATAACCCCTGTAAGTGCATGTGATACCTACACAGTACTGTATTGTGGCAAACTAACTAGTGAGGAAGTGTATTCCTGACCCTGCCAAGTGTGTCAATGTGTGTGAGTCCCTGAGAGAGTCTGGCTGTGTTAACGATGACACCTGCTCATGTGGACAGGCATGTGTACTACACCTACCGTATTGCTACCATATCACTGTTGCAGATGTCACTCACCATCAAATATACATTTGGAGAGCTCTTCAATATGTAAGCTATGTGGTGCATCCAATAACTGCATAGACATGTGATAGCAATACATAGTCAGTTAAGGGTTTGATACCCTGTACTTGTATGTGTGTGACACAAACATGCTTAGGTTTTACTCTCTCACCCCCTCCCTGACTTACTTTGTCTCTGTCTGCCTCTCTCACTCCCTCTCTGGTGGATGTGGAGTACTGCACCTGCTTTGCTTAGGCAGCAGCATGTGTTTTGTAAGTGATGCTAATGGTCAGCTGATGGCCTCTACCCAAATTGCAGCCCTCCTCTAGCTGATTGCATGTGGAACAGCTGTGGTAAGATTCCCATAGCCAATTGCATGGAAACACTCTCCAATATCTAGGAATATCATATTGGTGTTGGGACTTTTCATTCACTGTGAGCAGTACCTATATCTGGTGTTTGGTTTAACAGGGTGTGCATGGATATGGCTGGTCTACATGTTTTAATACCTGTCATGACAGTGCTATGTTTCTGAGGAAACCCCCATCTGTAGGGTCATCTGCAGATTGGGCAGTGTGTGGTGCCTTTAGTTTCTTGTGTTACTCACAGAGCACCTATCTGTAAACTGCAGAAGCATAGTGTGAGTATTGCAATTACTGACTTCATATCCCTCATAGGGCATATGTCACAACAAACCCTGTTACAACAGTAAATGTATGAGGTTATCACAGCAATATGTCAATAATGGCCCTGTGTTTGTGCCTACAGCTGCAACTCTGTCAACCTTTGTACATATGTCATGCAGTAAGAGGTGCATATGTTCTGTACTCCATAATTTATTGACATCATATCTGATAACAAGCCAGTGAGATATCATACTGCTACACATGTTATGTATAGTAGGGGTTGTATTTGAGGACATAACCTGAGCATTCTGTGGTTGTGTGTACAGTACTGAGGTCTGTGCACCTATGGTGATTGTTGACAGTGTGTGTATTGTGAATATGTACTTTGGCCTGTGTACAGACTGTGGTAGATGTCATTGCTCTTGGTCTTGTTCTGTCTGATGTTACATGCTGCTCCAGTGTATGTCACCCTATCAGCTTACATGTTTGTAGGGCCAAATACACAGATATCCCATACCACAGACAGGCATCGGACCACACTGTGTAGTGGCCCAGTATATGTAGGGTTAGTGTGTGAGTGGCACATATGAGGATGGTGTTGATCAGATAGTCCATATACTGTACTATTACACTAGCTTACCATAAGTGGCTGTGGCTGTGTTCACATTGGTTGTGGTTATGCACTTTCACACAGGTGTCTGGTACTCTGTGCTATGACATGCCTGTAGAGCCTGCTATATATGCAGGTACATGTGTATTCCGCCATAAGAAATGTAGGCTAGTGTTGTGTCAGTCTGCCTGTAGCCTGCAAAGTGCTTTGTTACATGCCTAGCAGCTTAGTGTACTTACCCAGTGTGATGTTATGTCCAGATACTTGCCAGATGTACTGCTGCCAGGCCACCATAACAGTCATGTATTTCAGACAACGCAGTGGGATGCTGTACAGATGTATGTCACTGACTAATGGGTAGTATGTGGCCATGTCACCTCTGTACCAGTGGTTATGTGTCAGGACAGACAGGGGTGTGTGAATGCATAACCTATGGCGCAAATGTATACCAGTATTTACGTGATATACCCATCTACATGGCTGTTAACATCCACATTGTCAGGCTTGGCCCACATGTCTTGCAATAAGGGGTTCTGTGTAAACCTCTGGACTGACCAGAGTGTGTCAGACTGTCCACATTTATTGGCCATATCTCAGGTGTAGTCCACAGGATCATTATTGTGCTAGTGGTGGTACTGTACTATGGTGTCCTTAGGATGTCTGTCAGTAGCCAATGGTGCACATGTTTAAAGCAGATGTGACCTCCCCCACACAACATGTCTGTGAAGACAACCCCTAATGCAGTAGCAATAATCTACATATATACCTGCAATACATACCTGACTTCCCCTTGCACTAAGAGGTTGGGACTATTGGGGCTGAGGTAGGACTCCACTCCATGTTCTGGACATATGGTAAACATATATGTATATATAATTATCCATATATCTATATATATATATATATATATATATATATATATACACACACACACACATATACATATCAACATACATAGATGGATATGTATATGTACATATATATATATATATATATATATATATATATATATATATATATATGCAAATAAACATGCAGATATATGCATATACACAACAATATATGTCTACACATATACAGATAGAAATACATACTTATGGATATCTACATATATATTGACAGTAATAGGTATATCAGAATAGATATGTATGCACATATAGTTATAGATATCTACATAAATAGGCATATCTGTACACATAGGATGTGCATACATATATAGCTATATATACATATATATATATATATATATATATATATATATATATATATATATATATATATATATATATATATATATATATATATATATATATATATATGTATATAAGAAGAGATGTACACATGGCCATATATATGTTGCACTATACAGATGTGTATACAGACATATGTATGAATATACATGTGTATTTACATGTAGACATACATCAACTTATTATATGTATATATCCATATTCCTGTCATGTGTAAACCTCACGGTTGTGTATACCCTCCCAGATGTATCTCACCATATGCATTTGCTATGTGTACATTATGATAAAACAACATACATGATGCAGCAGTCATATTAATAACAAGTAGTACACAATTGTGGAAGTAAAGGCAATTGTTCAATACTAATGAATATGTGTATTGACAGAAACAACAGCTGTCTTCACCATGGTCATGGCATAGTGGTTAAGTGTTGTGACTATAGTGTACAGCGTTCTGGGTTCAAGTGCTGTTCATTTTGTTGCTGGGCAGAACAAGGGCTGTCAGATACAGAGTGGTTAAGGCAGTTTTGAGCAGCTTTAAGTGCGTTTGCACAGGTTTGAGTGAAGTGAAGTGGTGCTAAGCTGTGGGTAAACTTATGGGCGCTTACACAGTGTAGGCTTTGCTTACCAGTGCGCAAATCAGCTTAGCTGCTATATTGTAGCAATGCTGACACCACCTGCTAAATATGGCTTAGCCCTGGTAACCAGTTCACACCACCCAGTCTGATAACAGAGCAGGGTAGTGACATCTGTAATAAGTGCATGTAATGCCATGTACAATACATGTGCCTATGTGCTGTCATTACAGTAGCAAGGGGTATGAGTGTCATGTCTGGGACACAGATGTATATAAGGCCTGTACAGCACTGTTATCCATGTCAATGCATTACATACAATGGTAGTAGCCCAGGGTACATGCTGTCACACTGGCATGTAGTGTATCATGGCGGTACTACTGTTGACAGTGCTTACCCAGGCAAGAGTAGAATGCTAAATTTAGCACTGACAACAGGCACACCTGCAGGCATAGCTGGACTCTGAGGCTTCCCTTTTGTGTCTCTGGTGTGTGAGCTGTGTCACAGTATATAACTCCTACTGGATAATGATCCAACATGTGGAATGTAACTGTAGACTACTGTCTGTACAGCACATGTTAGTAAGGACTTCTGACATGTAGGTATGGCATACATATTGCTGTCAAACATCTGTCTGTCAACACATTCATCCTACTGTATAGCTACTTGCCAAGCTGATGACTGTCAGTCCCTGTACAGATGTGCAGATGGCAGGTATCCAGCTGGGATATGTACAGGCAACCTAAGCTTGATTGACACTGACATGTCTGCCCAGCTTTTTAAGAACTGGCACATATAGGAGATAACACCCTGTATGCACCACATACTACGGGTACCTCCACTACACTACACTACCACAGTCAACAGAAGCTGCTTGGGTACAGGTCTCTATCACAAACACTAACCATGTGTTGTAATGCATGTTGCATACATGTCAACTTGATCACCTCAGTGGCCATGTGCAGGATTCACCTGGAGGATTGGCTGATGCATGTCACTCTTACCCTGAGAGTCACCACAGTAGTGTATGTCGATAGATTGCCTGCTGCCACATGGCAGGATACCACTGTACACACATCCACTACACAACCCATCTCTCCTTGGACAATAGCTAGGTACACAGCTATGACCACCTGCAGCGATGCACCCCAGTACTGACAGATGTGTACGTGTGCATTACTGAGTATAGCAGTGTCTGTGTGTTAGCACACCTGTACCTGGGAATTCCATGAGGGCCTTCACAACCAGAGCAACACCCTTTGCCATAGTCAGTTGTGGCTGCTGCTATATGGGACATTATGTGTACCCTGTTAAGCTCCTCTCCATACCGGCTACACGATCCTTGCAGTACCTGCACAACAGTGCTGTACAAATGGGTTGATAGGCATGGGATACCCATTGAGTTCTGGCAAGTGTGTGTATGTGTGCATGTCTGTATATCTGTAGGGTACAGTATTCCGAGGCCACGTACTCCTATTACAATACCCATTGCCACACAGTAGTACAGATAGTGCTGTTGCTGCCCATAGGTGAGGCATGACAATGCAATGCCCTACTATGCCTGTGGCATGTGCATTAGATGCATATTCCTGTAGTACCACTGTTGGGATATACAATGGGTTGTATCACAGTCATGGCCAATGTGTGATGGTGGGTATGTCAGAATGTCATCAAGGGTTTCAGGGAGTACAATATCAACCATACAGGTAACTGATACCACAATCCAGGCCAGTTATTCATGTGCTGTGTGCAGCCTACCTGTAACACATTGGATACACGGTCAAGTTAGTTAGCAGCGAAAGGCCCAGGTCTCTTGGACGTGTGTCTGCCTGTTATGTGTCTGTTAATGTGTATATGAATGTATGTCACACTATGTATTGTCCATATACACCCATTATATCCTCCATTAGCATACTGTACATGTCTGGGGATGTTCTGCATGTAACATGTAACCTGGAACGCACCTCACCCTAAACGCTGTGTGGAGTGTGCAATGAAAGCCACACACTTAGTATCACTACATACCTAGGTAGGGATCTAGTCCCAGTGTTGCCAAGTAAGAGTATGAGTGTATGTGGATGGGTCTACATCAGGTTGCAGATTATACACATCCCAGCGGGTCACCTGTCCATGCGGCACAGGCAATAACTGTTATACAAACCTGTGACATGTATTCAACTTTACCCCAGATATGACACAGCCATGGTGTCATCACAGTGCCATACCCCATTGTGGAATATGACTGCCGACCATCCTCATGTGCTAACACATGTACACCTAGAACACAAATGGATAACATTATAGAGACCACAATCAACCAGTGTTAATAACAGCTATAATGTATCATTGCTGGATGGCTACAGTTCCTGACATATATGCATTACACTTTACTCCTGACCATACGTTACACTGCAGTACTTTGGTACACTGTAGTACAGTCACCATGTGCATCAAAACCATATTAGCCTATCCCTGCATCGATGGTATGGAGGACAGAGATGTGGCACAGGTATCATCATATGCACAGGGTGTGTTGGTTTCCCAGAGGCTGAGGATGGGCCATACATTTGACACCACATGTGTGGGTGAGGGGTGTAATGAGGTGAACTGGGCATGGTGATGTGGTGTATGTAGGTATGGAGTTGCTCTAGGTGTGTTTGTATAGTGAGTGGGTGTGCATGCACACAGTTCTGCTATGTGGCTGCCTTACACAGGTGATTATGGACAGCTGCAGACCATAGCTGGCAGGGTGTGCAGTTCACTGCCTCTGGCCACTGACACATGGACTGTGCCTGCCAGGGGTTCAATGGGCATGTCCAGGTACAGGCCTCAATGTGCTACTCTCACCTGATGATGACAAATGTCCGCCGGAACCAGGTCCCACCTAGGTCTGGCCAAGACCAAGAGCTCGTGACCTGCTGTGGTGTGGACAGTGCTGCCCCCACAGATCCAGTGCTGGTACTGCCACTACAGGAACCCCTTAGTATCCTAGCATGTCCACAGTGACTGCCAGCTGTTGGCATTGCTGGCCTACATCCACGAGACCGTCACTGCACACCCACCACATGTTCAAGCACAGACAAACCACGGTCAATGAGGGCCATCATCTCACCAGACCATCTATCCATGAGCTCAGTAAATGCATGGATGGCACCAGACAGTTCACGGAAGGTGTCACTTGCAGATGTGAGAACAGTCCTCTGCAGCCTCAGGCCCTGTCTTGTGTAACGTCCCATACGTGCCTGCACCGCCATGACAGCCTGAAACATGCGCCTGCTGGTGCCAGCTGTGTCGCATCTGCCAGGGGCATGATGACCAGCAGCCCTACCATAAGCACACTGGAACATCTGCCTATGTGGTGCCCTGCCGGGCATCCTGCTATGCCTGCTGCGACCAGACACAGTAGGCATGGTCACCACACTTTCCTGTGCACTGCCTCCGAACGCCAGCTGTCCCTCCACTATGGCCACTGGTGATGGGGTAGGTATAGGCACTGAAACTGTGTGCAGGGTTGGGGTGGATAAAAGGGGGATGTCAAATGATGGCGCTGTTTTGGCCCCTGACAGCTCGACCTGTGCCTTAACAGTACTATCATTTTCGGTGTCTGTATGGTCACCAACATCAGATTGCATACAGGAGGGACCTTGACCCATCCCGCCACCTGTGGGGGAAAGCAATAAATGCACTTTAAGACCTGTACAGCATTACATAACAGTACACACATACACACACACACACACACACACACACACACACACACACACACAC
This sequence comes from Protopterus annectens, assembly GCF_019279795.1. Lineage (NCBI taxonomy): Eukaryota > Metazoa > Chordata > Ceratodontiformes > Protopteridae > Protopterus > Protopterus annectens. The sequence continues at coordinate 1,693,530,340 of NC_056731.1, forward strand.
ACACACACACACACACACACACACACACACACACACACACACACACACACACACACACACACACACACACACACACACCACCTTAATACCTACCTGTCCATGACTTTACAGGCAGTCCCACGTATATTCCCATGTGTTCCCCATCCTGTATCACACTTGGTAACATACACTCATTGATACCACTCATTAATGTATCAGTCCTCTAAATGCCTAGACAAGTGATCACAACACAAGACCTGTTACTCCATTACTTCCTGTCCTGAGTGGAGTGGTTTCACATGGCCTCACTGCTGTTATTCAGTGTTCACCCTGTGTATGTCCGGACATCATGAGCATGGCCCCTATATGTGGGGGCTACTATGTTCACTCCATAATATCATGCACTGGAGTGTCATGTGTATGTATTGCTCAGTTCATGCCAGATATGCTGCTCAAACAGCATATCATGTGACAACTGTAATATATGGATACACTCCCTGGTGTTGACTAGTAATTCCCCAATGCATCTATAGTGCCGCATACGTGGGCTGTCAGTCACCTCTCTGCTGAATGCAATATTAAGGGTATACTTGGTGTCTACCTTCCCTCTCAATGCCTGTTCCATTCTACAGATCTTATTATACTGTCAGCTGTCCTATGATTACATACATGACAAATATTCCTGATGTGTCATGTGGCAGTCCATGTCCATGTACTGCACGATCCCAAAGGGAGGTACTGCTGTATGAACAGCCCCGCAATCACACCTGTGCATACATGGACACCCACGCAAACACACACACATGCGCACATGCATGCTACATGAATCAACCTTCCTCCACTTCACCAGAGTGACCCTAAAACAAACTAACCACCCACCAGGACACACACACACACAAGCACATACAGGTGAGGTTGCACAATGTAATACACACAGTCCTCCTATTATCCATCTGTCAACATGCATAACATATGGTACACAACAGCATGCAGTGCAGCTATATTCAATCCATGCTAGCAACAGCATACATGTGTATCATGCATGTGTTGTGTTACTAGGTGATGCTCCTTCCCCTGGATACCACTGCACCCATGTACACAGCATTGCTTTGCGCCTGTTCTGCACCCTGCCATGTACTGTGCACCACACCTCACAGATGTACAACCCATTGCTGAATGTGTAGTACTGTGTCAGTTATGTCAGCTTTAATGCTCACAGCCCCTGTGTTTTTCAGCAACACATACCTGGGATGATATGTGGACAGATGTCATTTGTGAATGCCTGATGTCTGATTTACAGCTCTCAACATCAGCAGACCATGTATGACCAATCCAATACTATTACACTGACAACTGTCAGAGCATACCATAGCTATGGGGAGTGTACACATGCTTTCTAATATGACGCACCCTTCCTTGATCTGCTATGGGACTACATCACCACATATATTAACAGTACATGAGCCCTATATGTGACATATGTCCTGTACTTTCACATGTACTGTCTACGGAATGTGTTAGGTGTGCGGATGCTGACCGCAATGCATACACTCCGTGTGAGCATATGTATGCACACCTTTATCATCGTGGTTTGTTGCACCTATTGTTATGTGTACTACAGCAGTCACTACTCCTGGCAGGGGTATACTACCATGGGCCATCTGCATTTGCCAGTGTATGTTCAGTCTGCCCTACACATGTCCCCCGAATCTGCATGAGTGCAAGGTCTACTCATGTGCACATCCCTTGTTGTTCACACACTGCCATCACTATTGCTGTGTGGGTAGGATTACATCTGCCACAGTTCCTGAATCTGACTATGTGCAGATACAACCATTCATGGCATCCTTAGGATCCCTGCTGCAGTGCACTGGTGTGTTATGCTGACACCCCCCCCACCTCCAGCCTTTTTGCAGATGCTTGACAAGTGCGGCCTACACGTGTGTCACTTTGCAGCGTCCCATACACTGAACAACACATGTTACAGCCTAGTCCCAGCTGATAATGTGGACCACAGTAATACGTTATGCCATAGTGTAACTCTGCAACAGTTGCCATTGTCCTACAGGTATATATACTGGTGTTGCACTGTATACAGGTGATGTTTCAAACATGTCCCTACTGTAGGCCATGTCTCCCATCATTATGTTACTCCCTGTGGACACATTCCACAATGACAGGATGTTAGTTATCTTGCAGGTGTCTGACACACCCTTCCAATACCACATCATGGTCACCACTGTGATGCCATGCATTTAACAGCAAGAATACATGCACATGTACAGCATGCATTCTGGGTAGGTGTGCCAGATGTGTGCATGGAATATACCATAGCCATTACATGCCCAGTGTATTGGCAAGCATCAACATAAACCATACTCACCAGCTACAGGTTGCTGCCTTGGTGATATACCATAGGGACCTACATAAGAGGGTGAGAGATGCAAAATCAGTGGCCACACCTGTGGCATTGCTACAGGGTGGGTGCAGCATTACAATACATCAACAGTACATGTCCACAGTACTACCACATATGCACATCTGTTTATCACTACTATGCAGCAACAAACTATATCTATGACATGTCAGATATGCATGATCTACCTGAACAGATGCAGTTGTATATGCAACAGTGGTCTACTGATGTGCCCTGTGGCCTTACCTGCATGCTCCTCAGCCAGTGTGTGGGTAGCACCCACCTCCACAATGGTGTCCGGCAGTTGCTGGCTATGCGGACGGGCAGGTGTCGCGAGGCTGGCTAGGAGCTCCTCCACACGTCAGGGAGGGTGGATGGAATGTCCCCCCTGTTATAAGGTGATCCCCATGGACTGCAGCAGCACACCGACGGGCATTATGAAGCAGGTCAGAACAATGATGCCGGACCTGCTCATAACTGCGGTTGTGCAGTCCAACATCACTGACCCTGTGGACTAGGTTATTCCACAGGGCGGTCTGCTCCTGTTGATCATGGGTGACCTGGCCAAACAAGACAGGGTTGTGCTGGATTAGGTGGTTTACCACAATGTTGTTCTCAGCTGCTGAGTAAGTCAGAAGCCTTCCATGTGACATCTTGCCTGAAAGACAGCAAGGTTACCACAGTTCTTAATACACATCACTGTCACCCCCAACCATATCAGTGACAACAAACTGTACACACAACTCAATATGTATGGCTACAGCTTACCTACCAGTGGGGCAGATATTGTATTTTACCACACTATGTGCAATGTGTTGTAGCCATAGTCCTTGTGTGGACACTATCATTGCTGGCCTGTTATAGACTATTCACCTGCATGCCATTATCAGGGCCACTATGGTTCCATATATGCCTGTGGTATGCTTGCTATGTGGTTGCTGTTCATCTGACATTCTGTGTTATTGGGGATATATATGCATGCTGTTGGACATGTTCCAGGATTGTGTAGACTATTACTACCCACATATGTTATATAACAGTGACACAATAGCGTGTTTATGTACTATTGGCCAGCAGTACCACCTTTCCAAATTCATCTGCCCATGTTACCAGGCCACATCACATGTGGGACCCACCCTGGGGCCTCCTCATGTACTGGTCCAGCAATACCTTCAGGTGGAACCAACTCAGGGGATGTTGTCCCCCCCGGGGGCACACACAGACCTGATCTTGTCCCCCGAGATCAGGTCCAGGGTCTGTTCCATAACGGGCTCTACAGACACATGTGGGATGTGCTACATCACCTTGATTCACCCAGTACACATTCACAGGGTCCACATGCTCCTCCTGCTCAGCCTCCAGGCCAGGCACCTTCAGGACGTGGACTGCTGTTGTGAGTAGCAGTGGGTGGGAGGCTTGTTCCCATTGTGTCCATACTGGGGCCCACGGGGCTTCCACATCACAGACCACACACATCATCGGGGTGTTTATCCACCACATGTGTCACATACCACCCCTGTAGGCTGTCCTCTATATCTACCGACTCTGTCCACCTCCATAACTATATCTGCCATACTACACCATATTCCCATTCCATACTTCACAGAAAAGGGCAATGTGGTCCCAATAAGGGGATTCACATGTGACATACCGGTCCATGTTGCACACACTGACAGCTCTAGATATCTGTATGTATTGCTATATGTGCTGTTCCCTCACACATAGCATGCAACATTGTGGTGGTAATATAGGGGACATGTATTTACATATATATATGTTTGTGTGTGTGTCTGTATATATATGTAGAGTTCCACTTGAAACCATCGAATATTCAGAACATCGAAGTTCTGATCATCGAGACCAGAACATCGATGTTCAGAACATCGAAGGTTCAAAATGAACCACACAAAAACAAAAAAAACCTTACAAAAACTATTTTATGCAGGGGGCTTTGTCCCCCTGCACATCCCCCAATTGTGGGGGGCTGTGCCCCCCACACCCCCCCTACTTTAATATTCCAACTCCGAGATCGCACTACAGTAGGGTAGGGGAAATGTCCCATTTACCGCTATATGTGGTAGCGCTGAACGGGAGATTTCCGGTATTCTACCTGCAATGCCAACACTCAGATGGCACACACACACACACACACACACACACACACACACACACACACAACATGCAGGGCACCTTGCTGCCCTGCATACATACCCAAAATTTTACAGTTTTACTTACCTGGCACTTCCACTTTGAACCTTCGATGTTCTGAACATCGATGTATTGGTCTCGATGATCAGAACTTCGATGTTCTGAACATTCGACGGTTTCAAGTGGAACCATATGTAGACATGTGCATATAGGTATATACTTATATATGTGTAGATATATATGATGTTGTCTATATGTGCTTATATATATGTCTACACATGGGTATCTGTATATTTGTGGACATAAATGTAGATATATATATATATATATATATATATATATATATATATATATATATATATCTATGTACACATATGCATACCTATATATGGGGTACATTCAGACATCAGATCCACAGTCTCACAACACCTTCCTGCACAGCTGCACTGTTCTGCCTTGCTAAAACACAGACAGGTGCAACATATGGACACAGCCTGACATTAGGGGGTATATGTAGGGGCAGATTGCAGGTAACCCTATTACACACCTATGGCATTCCTGCATGCTACAATACAGGTTAACCTGAGTATCCTGCAAGAGGTGGGCTGTGGAGCCCACGTGTCCATCATTATGGCATTACTTCCACCACCAGCTATTGCCCACAGTAATATACATACTTCCCATTACACAACACACACTATGATGGCTTACATCTTATCAGTCAGTGCTGCTCTGCATGGTTGACGGGTATGGCCCACTACCCACAGAGACAGACTCTATTGTCTTTAGCAGTTGTTCAGCTGAACATCATTACAACAACACCTGATGGCACATATAAATCATTCCACATCATCTAGCCCATTATTATGGACCAAGTACTACAGTCAATTACATGCATATATACTTCACATACCTGTTGTGGGAATGACGTCTCTTCTGGATAGTTTACTAGATTTTTTTTTTTTTTTTTTTGTTTTTGCCTTTCAATAACTCTCTCTTTTGATCTCCCTCCAGTAAATGGATTGAGCTGCTTGGAATAGATTGCAGCATGGCTTTTTAGGTGATGAACATGATCAGGTGATGGCCTCTGCACCAATCAGTGCCCTCCACTTGCTACCTGAATGCAGCATGTTGTGTAGTAATTCCAATTACCACTGTTAAGGCAACCAACTACTATAAATCCCTACATCATGTGGGCATGGTCCCCTTACTTTTCCTGTATGGTGGACATCCTTCCTGTGTGTGGGCAGCAGTGTTACAGACAGCAGGCAGCAATACCTCTTACAAGAGAACCTGCACACTCAGGCCAGCTACATATTTATTGGAGGTTCCAGAACTACAGACAGAGTGTGAGTAGTGTTGTTGTATGCATTGTATAGCAGCAGTGTTACAGGGTTTGTGTGTACATACTAGTTTAACTTGGAATTCAGTCTGTCTGCATAGCTCTCAACTGTGGGCCTATCCACTTGATGGACAGAGGTGTACCTATTATGTTTTGTCTGTCCACCACACAGGTCTTGTGTCAGATATATCGCTGGCAGTGTGTGTGTTGAGTGCTATCAGTACATGGTTACATCCCTGTCTGTTTCTAACTTCATATTCCTGACTAAGGGTATGTTGCAGACTATCCTGTAACACCAGCAACTTACTTAGTGTATGACACCAGTATTTCACATATGGGCCTGTGTTCCAGCCTCTGTCCTCCACCTACATAACAGGCTTTGTACATATGACATGCTGTCAGGGGTTGGTATGTAGTGGGCTGTGGGCCATTCCTGCCATCAGTCCACTGCTGTTATGGCCCCCACACATATTGTGGAGTTGAGTCCATATATGTGTGGGTTTCATCTACACAATACATGTGTGCCCTTATGCACTCCAGAGGCCAGTGCATGTAACAGTGGTATATGGCCCTGTATTATTCAGTCTATGGGGAGGATGCACCATAACTAACCTAGGCTGTTACAACATGTGGTGGTATCAGGGGTAAGCTACCTTAAGGTATCTGGATGTACATTACCATAAAATTCACCTTGGTTAAATGCAGGCCTTCTGCTTCCTGCCATACAGACTGTTCTGTTTGTCAGTGTGATTGTGATGGTGTCAATTATGCCTTGTTATGTAACAGATACATCCCATTGTGTCAAGTGAGGTCTTTACCCCCTAGGGGTTGTGTACAGAGTGTAGTTAGATGCTGCTGGACTATACATCTGCATTACTTACTGTTGATTGATTGTTGTCCTGTGGCCTAGTCTGTCTTTACTGTTGTACTACTTGAAGGCCTTGGCCTGGACAGCAACATATGTAAACCTTTCCAGACTACTATATTAATATAACCGTTTCACAGTTTCATTATTCTGTTTATATATATGTCAGAGTCTAAACAGCTATTTGACATGGCATATTCAACTGTAATAGTACACAAATAAAGCTTTCTCATATATGCAAACCTGTGTGTGGTGTTATATCCTTTGACCTCTATGTGGGTATATGTTGCAGGCAACAATTGTGATTTGTATGGTTGACTCATACAGTGTCCAGTTAGTAAGGTGGCAACTGTAGGCATAGTGACTGTTCTGTATTATGTGCACCTTCTACATATCTCTGTGTGTGTATGTCTAGTTATATATATATATATATATATATATATATATATATATATATATATGTATCAGCATATATATGTCTGTGTATATGTATCTTAGGAATGTTGATTGCTTCCACATTGTACATTCCCTATGGTAGCCAGACTGTACCGCATGATATGTTACTGATACAAGCCTGACATCATACAGGTGGGATGGAGTATTGTTAACATCTTGTGCCCATGTTGTGTCAGGTCCTGGTTATGGGATTTGCAACTGTTGGTATTGTATTACAGGGCAGACGTGTTTTGCTGTGGGGGAAGGGATATCTATACGTACAAAACATATGTTGTTTGGGCCCCCTCATCCCCATTAACAGTGTATGTGGACATATATGTTTTTGTTATGTTCTCTTTTATATCTATAGATATATGTCTGTATATACCTATATAGATATATATTTATGCTTACATAGATATATTGCTGTATATATACAGACATATAGATGACATATATATCTATAGATGTATGCATATGTATGTATATATGTATATATATATATATATATATATATATATATATATATATATACATATATATATATATATATATATATATATATTTACATATATAAATATGTTATATCTATTTAGATATAAATATATATACACACACGCATACATCTACATGTTTAAATACATTTCCTTTACTGTTGAATGACTGGACTGGATGATATATTTGTGAAAATATCAGGGGTATGTATATCTGACATGGCTTAGTTGTAAATCACTTTGGATATGGTGTGCAGGGTCCTTGGTTTGATCCTTGCAGAGGCTGTTTATTTTGTTGCTGGGCAGAACAAGGGCCGTTGGATACAGAGTGATTAAGGCACTTTTAAGCAGTTGTCAGTGGGTTTGCGTGGGTTTGCACTGAGGTAAGCACTGCTAACGTCCGGTGACAGTTTCTTATACTCAGTTAGCTTCTAAATTGCTTAACCTGTGTAGGCATTGCTTAACCCTGCACAAACAAGCTTAAACCTGCTTAATGCTGCGTAAAACTCCTTACTCCCGCTTACACCTGTGCTACTTTCTTTAAAAGAAAAGAAAAAGGGTTGATAGGAAAGTGGTGAAAAAGGGGCACAAAGAGGGAAAGACAGTAGGGAAAATAGCTAGGGATGTGCAGGAGGGTGTAGGGAAGGTCCATAGCTACCCATTTCTTCTACAGCAGCAGCTGTGCATATACACTGAATTTGGAGGTAGATTTGGATACTCAAACCACTGAGAGAGGGGTGAGGACAACAATAATATGTTGTGATGCCAATCAGACCAGATTACATGTGTCCAGTGGACACGTGTGTGAAATGGACAGCTATGTATGGGGCGATATTTTTTTGGGGGGAACAGATTGCCCTTTTCTTTTTTTTTTAGGTGAGAGTGGGATGTTGGGAAGGGATATAGGTATATTTGGGGAGGTAGGTTGGGTAGGTTAACAGACAAGACAAACAAGATGCATACAGGGGTGGTATATGACACATGTGGGGGGTAAACACCTTGATGGGGAGAGGTGTGAAATCGGAAGCCCATGAGCCCCCTAGTGGAAACAGTGGGACTGAGGTCCCCACCCATGGGCTGTCACCACTGCACCTTCACAGCCCCGAAGGTGGCTGTGCTGTGGGCTGAGTTGGAGTGCCAGGCTGACCCTCTAGTCATGACATGTGGCCCTCAAGCTGGCGTAGCAGATCTCAGACCTCCCTGCGGAGCTCGCTATGCACCACGACCTGGCGACGGGAGAGAGGGTCCTGTCCACGTCTGTTCCCATGGGAGGTGAGCCCCATCCCCTGAGGCAGTTCCACCCAAAGGTGGTGCAGGACCAATGGACGAGGAGGTCCTGGGTTGGGCCCCAGAAGTGCTGGTGCCCGGTGCCGTGGCCAACTGAGGTGAAACAGGTGGGTCCGCTGGGACCAGCATTCCCATACGTGCTATGGTGTTTATGGTTTATCAACATATGTGGGTTAGTAATAGTCATCACATTCCAGGATTAGGTATAACAGCATGCATAGATATTCCCATTAACCCAGACACCAGATATGAAACAGTTGCATAGCAAATAGAACACATGCATATATGGGACCGCAGTGGCAATAACAACAGCATGGAGGTACATTGATGGCACCATGCCACCAATGTTGGAGTATTTCAACATAGCACATGCATAAAAACAGATTTAAATAATTATAAAACAATAGGACATATGTCCCAACATTACAGTGGAGTCATCACATACCAGTTTAGGTGGGTATTTACTCTATTGTTGGAAATATGGTGGTGGGGAGAAAGATGTCAATTAACAATTAGTATATTACTGTAGTTCTCATTACTTTCCTAGTCAGTGCTGTTATCTGTACCTTACAAGTATTATTACACTACCCTATTGCCTTAGTTTGGACACAGATATGGCTGTCGACAGCTATATACATGGACTGTTTTTACCTGCAGTATACACCTCTTACCTGGTATACCTGTGGATGAACTGTTTGTTAACACTAACTAACTCTTTCTACACATACTCCCAGATTCCAGGTTGATGTTATGCACATACCTGTCCATCTCTTTTTGCACAGACTCTGGCCATGTCTTGACCACATGCAGGTGAACCGGGACATATGTAGACTATTGCCTTCTTCAACCTTTAGTGACTTACAACACTCTTATACAGAATTACCTAGACAGTTATATTATGTAGTACAGTGTGGGTGACAATGATCAGTGATACCATATTATTCAGAGCAACTGTAACACTCACAATGCCATACAATACCAGAGTAAACAGTACAAGTACAGGGTATCAAGCTTTTATTTCTAGGCACAGTGTTTGTGTCTGATGGACCTGTGGGAGCAGTATGTTAGCACTACATGTATGTTGCCACACAAAGTACCAGATTTTAGTATTATGCACTTACATCTCACTCTGTTACTGTACACACTCTGGTCACAGCTTGACAACATGGGGGTGTAGATGGGACATATTTGGCCTAATACTCTCATAACATTTTGGGGAGTTGCTAGTGTGACATGTGTGTTTTTATAGATGTGTGACAATCAGTTGTATTTCCTATCTGCTGCCTAAAGATCTGGGATCACCCCACTGATTTCCCAGGGGGACAGGGTGACAGGCAGCAGATGTAGGCCAATATACTTGACATTCTGTACAGTTGTGGGGTATGATTCTGTATGCAGACTACTACCACTCTCAGGATTCGAACTATGGCTGTGTGTGCTAAAAATACAACAGTTCATATCTCAGTTGTGTGTGCTATTTGGATTTTGTTGTTTGTCTTTTCACTGTTTTCAGTCTATGTCTCTCCCAGTTGTACTAACTGACCTCTGGGGATTACACCAGTCATATACAGACATTCCTACACATTTTTAATTTATGTTGCACAGTGTGCATAACAGTGCTTAAAACAACAGTACTATTAAATGATTGCAAATCTACATTACCATATGATACCAGAGTAAACACATGCAGTACAGCAGGTAGACCTTCATTGTCAGGCTATTATGCTTTTATTTACACACAACCTATATGAGACTCTTCCTGCCATATTCACTGGTGTATGCAGTACTTGCCTTAAAAAATACAGGTTTTATACAGGCAATTTACTTACTAATACAGTTAGATTTATTTCCTATGACAGTACATGCAAGAGTATTACTAACCTGCCTTGCGTCCCAACCTCTCCAAGCGACAGCCATGGGCCACCTGGTTTACAGCCTGCTCACTTGCCGCTGTGAAGGACAAAAGAGGAATATTTAGCCATACCTATCCATAATATACATGACCTAGAAATTATTAAATAGGTAGTGGAGTGATACTTACACACTACTGGGATCTGCCCTGTCCTCCTAGCCTCTTGGATCCACTGATCCAAGAGATCTCCCTTTCACCACTTCAGGTCAGCATAGTGATGCCTGACCTGCTCACCAGTTCGGGGTATGCCCATGGGTCTGGTGAAGTCAGGGGTGAGATGGTCTCAGGCTTCCGCTTTATATTGGGAACCCTGGTACTAGCACTGCAGCAGTCACTGCTCATGGTCTTTGACAAGGAGCCCTGCCATGACTCTGGACTCCTGGATGCCCCAGCGCTGTGCCCAAATGCGCACTCCCTCTCCCATTCCAGACATGGTGCCTGCAAGGGGAAGCTACAACCAGTTGTGAGATGTATTCCATCCTGTTGGGTTTAAATAGGGCAAATTTCCTGTACTTTGCCATGATTGGACAGTTTTGAAAAGGCTAAGCTATGGGCAAACCTGCTTACCTAAGGTTGGCATTGTTTAAAGGGGTATACCACTGGGCAAATTGAGTTAGCTGGCTTACACCTACTACGCTGGCCTGTGCAATGCTTAGCATTGCTTAATATTTACTTTGCATTATATTTGCTCTTTGGCATTGATTTATTATTCATTACATGTTATATATATGTCTGGTATCCATGATTCATGTGTGCATACACTGTATGGGGTCCTTGTGTTTAGTAGGGGCTTCCACTCCATTACAATTACATCTCACTTGTGGGCTTACTTTAGTACTCCAGTACTCCAGTTCAGATATTTATGTTATGTAGTAGGTTATAGAACATATGACTGTATACAGATTCCTTTCACATGTTCAATTTGATTTTCCTATAGTGAGGATTTGTTTGGTAATACCTCAATTGCATGTACTGCTGTGATGGCTTAGTGGTTAATTGCTGTGACTTTAGTATAGAATCCTGGGTTCAAGACCTGCAAAGGCTGTTTATTTTGTTGCTGGGCAGAACAGCGGCTGTTGGATACAGAGTGATTAAGGTACTTTTAAGCACGTGAAAGTGGGTTTGTGTGTGTTTGTGCGAGGGTAAGCAAGGCTAATGTCCGGTTAATTATGCTTACAGAGAGTTAGCTTCAATATTGCTTAACCTGTGCATGCATTGTTTACCCCCATGCAAATGGGCTTAAACCCACTTACTAGTGCTTACATATGCTTACTCCCATTTACTACTGCTTAATAATACTTACACTTGCTTACTAGTGCTTACTCCCGCTTACCACTGCAGTAATTTAGACAGTAATGTCTAATGGTTGTTGGGAAGGCGGGGGATTTGGAAGCTGTATAGAGTTATCATTCATTACACATTTTACCTTCCATTTGTACCCCTGATTCCTGTGTACATATACTGTATGGGGCACATGTATTATCCGTGGACTTTGCAACGTGATGACACTAACACCTTACATCTGCATTTAAGGCAGTACACCAGTTCACAAATATTTGTTATTTAGTAGGTTATGCAACTAAAAATATTGGTCATAAAGTGATTTGACATTGAAAATGGACTGTACTGATGTGGGACTCAAACTGGGAATGACTGCTCGTAAGGCGAATGCTCTATCCACTACAGTATTGCTGTACTGCTTCATTTGCATATATCTTACTTTTTACCCTCTTCTGCCATTTAGGCTGCATTAACTGTAGCTAAGCGATGGGCAAACCTGTGCACCTACTGTTAAATTTAATCTGTTTCATTAAAAAAACTTTATATTTGTTGTGTTAACTATTGCTCTTGTACACGTGGGGGATGTTGCTGGGGGTATGCGTACACCTATGAGCCGTCTCACTCATTCTTTTCTGACTTGTCTGCTATTCTTAATTGCAGGGGTGTACATATTCTGAGAGCTCTGCTCTCAGACACTCCCGCTGCACTCTTATATGCTCCATGTAAGATTAGGAGCTCAGGCAGCAAGCCTTCATTAATATGTATGGTGCGCTGCCGTCCTGCTCCTAAATGGCCACTTCTGTGCAGGACTAAACTAGTCCTGCACAGAAGGATAGTGAATCCAGTGGATAATCTTCTGTAATAGTTGCTATAATATCAATGACCCTTAATCTAATTTTTTACTGATTTTCATGAAATAAAATAATGCAAGAAATGTGATATATGAATATACATAATATATGTCTTAAGAACATCAGAACATCAAACAATAACTATTTACAATGTCTATAACAGCTATAATGTCATTGTTATGATTACATTTTATCTAGTAATTTTTCAAGCTTTAACCAAGTTAATTTCTTATGTGTCATCGTAGCAGTTCTTTCTGAAATAGTTTGTAACTGCTTATTGCATAAAAGTTTAGTTACTAGTAAAAAATCTGCAAATGATAAGATTTTTTTACACTTCCAATTTGATGTTAGAATTTTTCTTGCAATTGCAATTAGGACCAAAGAAGGTGCACCTGTATTTTGGGGATATGTGTTGGTATCAGTGCATCGAACAGTAATAATGAGTCAGACACTTCACACTTGTCCGACCACAAGGCTTTTATGAAATTTCTGAACTCTATCCAAAATGGAGTTACTATTCTACATGTAAGGAACATGTGTATCCAATCTGTGCAAAGTATTTCCTCACATCTCCAACATTTATTAAGATTATTTTTTTATATCAAATCCATCTTATGTGGGGTAATACAGCTCCTATGGATGCATTTCCAAGTGAAGATTTTCCAAAAAGGGGATGTCGTTGTGCTGTTAATTGATTTAAGTACTAATTCTTTATCACTATCTGAAAAAATTGATTTGTTTATTCTTTCTGTAAAATTTCATAAGGAGTCCTCTATGATTTGCATATCTGTTCTTAAAGATTTATATATTCTTGACAATGAGAGAATATTATTAACATGCATGGTGTTTATTTCACAAAAAAGGGAAAATATCTTAGGTATAGGTGTTGTGTTGGTGATATGACATATTTTAAATTCATTAACTATGTATTCTCTAAATATATGTATGTTCAACCAGTTTTTATGCTTTATGTTATATCTGGCCATAAGAGAACATGGTTCATGTAGATTATTATTACATAGAAACTGGTGCCAGAAAACTAAGTCATTTTCTTCCATTACTTTTATTTTAGATACATTGAAAGAGTCAAGACATGTCTTCATGTATGCTATGGGAAATATTAAAAATATTAAGTTTTTTATCATATGATTTTTGTTCAATATCTTTTTAAAATGATCTAATATATAGTTAATGAAAAGGTAATTTTTTTTATTCTTATTGGTATTATAGAAATGGTCTTTGACCACAAGGAAGATTTTTTTTATTTTCTGAGAACATAATATTGTCAATAGTTGTATTGATGTCAGATAATAAAATACTAGCATGGAGATTTTTTCCAGTTAGTGGTATATTTGGGGTTTAACCATTGACTTATCACATTGAGTATGGTCGATTCCGCATAAAGTTCTAAATTTGGAAATGCTACTTCTTTCCAGCTTCTTTAATACCATGCATGACTAATTCTTCGCTTTTGGGGAAACCAAAGAAAATTTATTAACATAGAATTTAGTTGCTTCATTAATTTTTTGGATGAGGAGGCAATTAAAGTTTGGAAATAGAACAAAATTTTGGGTAATATGATCATTTTTATTAATAACAGTCTTACTTCTATCGTTAAATACATTTTATTCTATCTATTTAAAAATTCCTTAACTGTAGATAATAGACATTTATAGTTTGTTTTTAAAGTACTATTCCAGCTTGATTTTATGTATATTCGTAAATATTTAAGTGTGTCATTCGCCCAGTTAAAATTGTTATGCTTTCTTAATAAAGTGTCTACTTTATTATTTATTAATAATGTTTCTATTTTGGAGTGATTAAAGCTTAGGCTTGAAATCTCTTCAAAAACTTGCAGGGATTTTGTTATATGATCTATAGAAGAATCTATATTTCCAATTGTTAGCATGATATCGTCTGCAAAAAGTTGTATTTTGGACTTGTAATTTGGACTAACAGAAAATCTCCTTATATTAGAATTTGCTCTTATGTAGTTAGCTAGAAGTTCTACTGATAAGGCAAATAATAAGGGGGAGTGGGCACCCTTGTTTAGTACCTTTTAGGATGTTGAGCGGACCTGATAAGAAAGCATCAATTTTGATTTATGATATTGAGTTTACATATAACCTGTTAATTATATCAATAAAGTCAGGGGAGAAGTTATATACTTCTAATACTTTAAATAAATAGGACTAATTTATAGAGTCAAATGCCTTGTTTAAGTTTAGGCTAATAATTGATTGTTCTTTTTTTTTTCTTTTTAGCATGATCTA
The DNA here is from genome assembly GCF_019279795.1 of Protopterus annectens. Classification (NCBI taxonomy): domain Eukaryota; kingdom Metazoa; phylum Chordata; order Ceratodontiformes; family Protopteridae; genus Protopterus; species Protopterus annectens. Next base: position 1,693,545,623 of record NC_056731.1, read on the forward strand.
CTAAAGATAAGAGCCTGATAACATTGTCCTGTACTCTTCTATTTATGATGAAGCCTGTTTGATCCTCACCTATTAGATTGGGCATCAATTGATTTAATCTGTTAGCTAATATTGATGTAAACATTTTATAATCCACATTTAGTAGTGAAATGGGATGATAAGAAGTTACTAGTTTGGGGTCTTTGGCATGTTTTAGGATAGGGGAAATCATGGCATATTTCCGGGAGGGGAATAAGCTTGTCTTTTTTCTAAATTCCTCAAAAGCTTCTAAACGTATCTTTAGTGTATCATCTGAGAGTACTTTATAAATTTCTCCTATTAATCCATCTAATCCTGGAGCTTTGTTATTCTTAAGACTTTGAATCATCTCTTTCAGTTCACTTAATGTTATTGGTTTGAGAAGTTTGGTATTCTGTTCTATTGATAATTTATTACCTATGTTCTCAATTAAGAAATTATCTTTTAGGATGTTGTTGTTAATATTTGGATTTGTGGTATTTATTATTTCGTGATGCTTTTTGAAGGTCTCAAGAATTTCTTCTAAATCTGTTACAATTTTAGTTTTATTTTTAGTTTCATCAACAATTTCCCTTATATGTTTGACATTAGTTAAGTTTTTTTTATTTCACAGCTAATCTATGCGTTTTTTGGATTAACAGAATAAGACTGTATTTTTGATTCTTTCTAAATTTATTGCCACTTTGTGATTAAGAATTTCTATGTAGTCTAGGTTTAATTGTTTCAGTTCTGTATTTGTGTTTATGTCTTTATTGTTCAGGTTTCTTTTGAGTTCATCAATTTATGATTGTATTTTCAATAGCGTACTATCCCATTCCCTTCTTTTGTTTAGGTACCAGGTTTTGATTTTATCAAAAATATAAGATTTCAGGGTATCCCAGACAATAACTTTAGAAGTACTATCATTGCCATTTATGTCTAAAAATATTTTTATTTCTTTCAGTAACCATTCCTTAAACCCAGTTAGTTTAACAATGTATGCTGGTATTCTTTGCCAATATACTAAATTAGTAGATTTCATGTTGATTTTAAAGAAAATAGCATTGTGGTCGGACACTGGACAGGAGCTAATGAAAACTTCCTGAATTTTAGAGAATAAATTGTCTGTAACCAATACCTTATCAATAGTAGTTTGTGTACCAAATCTGTATGAGTAATGTGTGTATTTTAGGGATTTAGGTTCTATCTTTTCATAAATATCTCTTATATTTGAATTATTGGTGAAGCTATTCAATCTTTTAGCAGGTGCAGATATCTTAAAATTATCACATTTAGTAGTGTCACTTCTAGAACGAATACAGTTAAAATCTCCTGCATAAATCATATCTTCTTTAGATTTGATTGAAAGTAAATCAAGATATTTATTCACTGTTGCAGCACCAATACCAGATATCCAATAAGTGTTGGCTAATGTGATTAGTTTTTTATTTATTTCTGGGATAATTAAGCTGAACATGCCATTTTTGTCTGAATATGTGTCAATTATTTTAGGTACTGGTAATGCTTTCCTCCATAATATCACAGTGCCACTTCTTTTGTCCAAAAGTGGGATTCTGCAAGTGTAGAGTAGCCATTAAAAGACATCCTGTCCAAATATTCTTCTATTATATGAGTTTCTTGCAAGAATACAACATCTACTTTCTTAGTTTTCAAATATTTGGTCAAGCTTCCTCTCTTTATAGGGTTGTTGAGTCCATTTACATTTAAGGATATGCATTTATAAGAAAACATTCCTATAGATTTTCTTAGATACTAAAGATTCTGTTATGAACATAACATGTATATTGAGTGTAACTGTAAAACATTTAAAACTATTTACAAGTCTAAACATGGAATATTTAATTCCTGGTTTGATGAGAAACTCATCTAAACCACCTTCAATCTTTTAATTCCATTGTTCTCTTGCTCTGAAGAGAAAGAGAATGAGAGAAAAAGGTTATGCATTTTTTAAATAAATTTTGTTTTTGATGAATTGTTCTAGTTATTGGTGCACCATTTTAGATGTATTTATGCTTACCAATTGTTTTACATCAGCTGAAATTAAACAAGACAGCAGAGGCAGGCCCTAGGAAGAAACACACTTTTGTACTTAATGATAATTGTTATTATTTCTTTGATTATCCTTATTTGTCACTGTTATTTATTGTATCTGCTGTTTATATATCCTTTTGTACTTAATTCAGTCTGTCATTTTTATTCTTTTTATCTATCTATCTATCTATCTATCTATTATGGATACAAAAGGAGGATGCAGAGAGAATCACGAAGAATAGTGGTGAAATGGAAAAGAACACATACACAGAGAAAGTAAAAGAAGGCAAAAGTGGAGTAGCAGAAAAGAAAGCAGGAGAAAATGAAAAATGGAAGTATGTGATAAGGATTCAAAGTAAAGAGTACAACGAAATGGATAGGTATGAAGTGTGGGACAATTAAATAGCTCTTTTGGGTATAAAAGCATATGAGGTAAGAGTATTTATTCTTATTAACAAGGAAACATTATATTTGAGACTTTTTCAATGGAAAATTTTCCTGGAGAATATGAAAAAAGAAAGACTGTAACCCATGAAATCTTTATGTGATAAAAGAATTTAACAGGGAAACAAAAAAAGAAGTTCCATCTACAATTACAAAAAGAGGTAGAAAGAAAGACTCTGAAAGGCTATTTGAAAACTTTATATAAGGAAGTACTGGACATTGCAAACATTTATGACTAAAGGGATTTATGGACTGGTAGCTGGTATTATAATATTTCCCCGGATTTACTAATCTTCCATGCAGGACTAGCTTAGTCCTGCATGGAAGCGGCCGTTTAGGAGCAGGAGATGGCAGTCCGCCATGCATATTAATGAAGGAGCGCTGCCTGAGCTCCTATTCTTACATGGAGCATGTAAGAGTGCAGGGGGCATGTCTAACAGCAGAGCTCGCAGAATATACATACCCCTGCAATGAAGAACAGCAGAAAGCCCTAAAAGAATCAGCAAGATTGCTCAAAGGTGTCCGCATACCCCAGCAACATCCCCCCATGTGTACAAGAGTAATAGTAAACACAAACAATATAAAGATACTTTTTTTTTGTTTTTTATGAAACAGATGAAATTTAACCGTAGGTGCATGGGTTTGCCCATCGCTTAGCTATGGTTAATGCAGCTTAAATGGAAGAAGAGGATAAAAAGCAAGATATATGCAAAGGAAGCAGTATAGCAATAGTGTAGTGGGCAGAGCATTCACTTTACGAGCAGGCATTCCTGGTTCGAGTCCCATTGCAGCACTTTCCATGTCAAGTCACGTTATGACCAATATTTTTAGTCACATAAGCTAGTAAATAACATATACTTGTGAACTGGAGTACTGCATTAAATGCAGGTGTGAGGTGTCAGTGTCATAATGTTGCAAAGTCCACAGATAATCACATGTGCCTCATAGAGTATATGTACACAGGAATCAGGGATACAAATGGAAGGTAAAATGTGTAATGAATGATAACTCCATACAGCTTCCAAATCCCCCACCTTCCCAAGAACCATTAGACATTATTGTCTAAAGTAGTGCAGTGGTAAGCGAGAGTAAGCACTAGTAAGCAAGTGTAAGCACTATTAAGCAGAAGTAAGCAGGAATAAGCATATGTAAGCACTAGTAAGCGGGTTTAAGCCTGTTTGGGTGGGGGTAAGCGATGCGCACACAGATTAAGCAATATGGAAGCTTTTTTAACCGAAGGTTAGCATAGCTTACCCCCACGTAAACCTGTGGAAACCCAGTTACAAGTGCTTAAAAGTGCAATCACCCTATATCCAATAGCCACTGTTCTGCCCAGCAACAACATAAATAGCCTTGCAGGTCTTGAACCCAGGACCCTATACACTATAGTCATATGTAGTTAACCACCAAGCCATCACAGCAATACATAAGAATGAGGTATCACCAAACAAATTCTTACTATAGTAAAATCAAACTGAACTTGTGAAAGGAATCAATATACAGTCATATGTTCTATAACCTACTACATAACATAAATATGTGAACTGGAGTGTAGAAGTAAGCCCAGATGTGAGGTGTAATTGTAATAGAGTGTTGAAGTCCCCTATTAAACACAAGGACCCCATAAGGTGTACATACACATGAATCATGGATACCAGACATATATATATATATATATATATATATATATATATATATATATATATATATATATATATACATGTAATGAATAATAAATCAATGCCAAAAAGCAAATATAATGCAAACTAAATATTAAGCAATGCTGAGCATTGCACAGGTCAGCTTAGTAGGTGTAAGCAATGTGTAGGCCAGCTAACTCAATTTGCCCAGTGATATACCCCTTTAAACAATGCCAACCTTAGGTAAGCAGGTTTGCCCATAGCTTAGCCTTTTCAAAATCATCCAATCACAGAAAAAGGTGGGAAATTGGCCCTACTTAAACCCAACAGGTGGGAGTACATCTCATAACTGGTTGTAGCTTCCCCTTGCAGGCACCATGTCAGGAATGGGAGAGAGAGTGTGCTTTCAGTCACAATGCTGGGGCATCCAGGAGTCCAGAGTCATGGCAGGACTCCTTGTCAAAGACCATGAGCAGAGACTGCTGCAGGGCCAGTACCAGGGTTCCCAATATAAGGCAGAAGCCTGGGACTGTTTTGCCCATGACCTCAGCAGTGCCACTGGTATACCCCAAACTGGTGAGCAGGTCAGGCATCACTATGCTGACTTGAAGCGGTGAAAGGGGGATCGCTTGGATCAGTGGATCCAAGAGATTAGGATGGCAGGGGTTGTCTCAGTTGTGTGTAAGTATCACACCACTACCTGTTTAATAATTTCCAGCTCATGTATATTATGGATAGGTATGGCTAATTATTCCTCTTATGTCCTTCACAGTGGCAAGTGAGCGGGCCGTGAACCAGGAGGCCCATGGATGTTGCCTGGAGAGGTTGCGATGTGAGGCAGGTTAGTAATACTCTTGCAGAGTTGTGGCTAGAGGCACAAATACAGGGCGAGTATTGACATGTTGCTGTGATAACCTCATGCATTTACTGTTGTAACAGGGTTTGTTGTGACATATGTCCTATGAGGGATATGAAGTCAGTAACTCTCATGACTGTTACCATGTACTGACTGCAATCCTCACACTATACTTCTGCAGTTCACAGAGAGGTGCTCTGTCTGTAACACAATAAACAAAAGGCACCACACACTGCCCAATCTGCAGATGACCCTACAGATGGGGGTTTCCTCAGAAACATAGCACTGTCATGACAGGTAGTAAAACATCTAGACCAGCCATATCCACACACACCCTGTTAAACCAACATTATTCCAAAACCGGAATAGCAATACTTACATTCTGTAGTCATGTCAGGCACATCCCCCTCCTGTGTGTTGGCCTGTTTCCACAGTGTATGTTGTTAGAGGTAAATCCCCAATCCATCTGTGATGCTGTTTGCCAAACACCAGATGTAGGTCCTGCTCAGAGCGAATGAAAATGCCCAACACCAACATGATGTTCCTAGATATTGGAGTGTGTTTCCATGCAATTGGCTATGGGAATGTTACCACATGCAATCAGCTAGAGGAGGGCTGCAATTCATGCAGAGGCCATCAGCTGATCATGAGCATCACTTGCAAAACACATGCTGCTGCCTAAGCAAAGCAGGTGTAGTTCTCCACAGCTACCAGAGAGGAAGTGAGAGAGGCAGAAAGAGGCAAGAATAAGTCAGGGAGGGGGGTGGGAGAGTAAAACCTAAGCATGTTTGTGTCACACATCTACCAGTACAGGGTATCAAACCCCTGACTATGTATTGCTATCACATGTCTATGCAGTTATTGCATGAGCCACATAGCTTACATGCTAAGGAGCTCTCCAAATGTAAATGTGATGGTGAGTGACATCTGCAACAGTGATATGGTAGCGAAACGGTAGGTGTAGTACAGGTGCCTGTCCGCATGAACAGGTGTCAGCGTCAACACAGCCACACTCACTCAGGGACTCACACACACTGACACACTTGGCAGGGTCAAGAATACATTTCCTCACTAGTTAGTTTACCACAATACAGTACTGTGCAGGTATCACATGCACCACAGAGGTTATCTGGATGTTATATTGGCAAAGGGTATGTGGAGGTGTCTGACATCAGACAGTATGCTTCAGTATGCCAGTGGGGGTCGTAGTGAGTGTGAATGTGGTCAAAAGCATAATACACCACATACACAGACACAGGGTGCCAGTACTGACATGCATGTGTGCATTGCTTCATGGATGCATAGTGGTTGACTGTGCCAGACGGCTATACAAGTCTAGGTGAAGGGTATACCTTACATCAGGCCACATGACAATGGTCTGCAGTATGGCTCAGGGGTGTAGTGTCTGGATTGGCCCACACAGGTGGGTATTGTATTCACTATCCAGTCACCTGGGTAGCTATTGTGTGTGGCCATTGCTGTTCAGTGCTTGCCACGTATGTGTTCTTTAGTCCATGACATGGATGCTGTCTGGGATGTGCAGATGTCCCACATGCATGTACAGAGACATGTGGAATTGTATGTGGGGTGTCTGGCCCATGTTGTGTACACAGAATGTTATAATCAGATGTGCCTGTCCTGGCCTCATGTGCTGGAAACAGGTAATGGACAGTAGGTTGACCCTGCACCTACATTGATAGCATAATACAGGTATTCCCTGCTGTCAGTAGCATCTGTCCATACAGAGCATGTGTATAAGGCATGGTATGTCATTTGTGGGTCACATTTATTGGCAGCACAGGTGTTGCAGGTGTCCAGTGGGGAGCATAGTGATGGCACACTGTCTGCATGTATGTGCATATTTTACTAATGGACAGGGTGCCATGCCCTCTGCCATCCACTGCAATCACACCATGGTGACTATCTTTGGGCAATATGCAGGGTACTACCAACATAGCAGTTGTCACCTAGGCAAGTGCTTTTGTGTATGAAACATGGGTTGACAGTGTTCTCTGTGTAATACATGGGTTGCTAACTTTGTTCACCAGGTCTTGATGTCACATGTAGAAGCATGGATAGCCACCCCAGCCTCTTGGCTATTTCACATTTGTTATCCTTGTAAGGTGGACATTGTGACATTATAATAGGGCCACCATATAAGCAATTTGCAAAACCCGCTCCACAATGAGTCCAGTTGTTGCACACTCACAGCCACCTCCACACAGGATACGAATGACAAACACACACCTGCATGTCTGGGATTAGAACTCCTACCTACTTATTTTATTACACTATAGCATTACGCAGTTATAGGACACACCACAGAGATTACTGGAATACTCCTTCCCCAAAGGTGTATTTCACAGTAAATGCCGGAAGTAGGGCATTTGAACTGTAGTGAGTGTGACTAGCCTAAAAAGCATTGCTCCCTACACAGACATAAAAACACACACACACAACATGCACACTTGCCATGTGTGGGAATAGAAACCCTACCAATGTACTACATCACATTACAGCATTACGCTGTTATAGGATGGGCCATGGAGATTACTGGAGTACTCCTTCCCCAAGGGTGTATTTCATAGTGAATGACATCAGCAAGCCTGCCAAAGTAAGGTATTTGAAATGTAGTGAGTGTGACTAGCCTAAAAAGCATTGCTTCCTACACAGACATAGAAACACACACAGAAGCATACACACTTGCTATGTGTGGGAATAGAACCCCTACCAAAGTACTGTATCACACTACAGCTTTATGCTATTATAGGACACACCGCAGTCATTACTGGGCTACACTTTTCCCAAAGGTGTAATTCACAGTGCATGACATCAGCAGCCTTGCCAAAGTAGGGCATTTGATCTGTAGTGGGTGTGACTAGCCTAAAATGCATTGCTCCCTACACAAAGAAACACACACACAAACATCCACATTTGCCGTGTGTGAGACTAGACCCCTAACAAATTACTATATCACACTACAGCATTACGCTGTTATAGGGCGCAACACAGAGATTACTGAGCTACACATTTCCCAAAAGTGTATTTCGCAGTGAGTTACATCAACAGCCATGCCAAAGTGGGGCATTTGAATTGTAGTGTGTGTGACTAGCCTAAAAAGCATTGCTCAGTACACAGACAGAGACACACAGTTGCTATGTCTGGGATTAGAACTCTTACCTAACTAGTTTATCACACCACGGTATTACACAGTTACAGGACATGCCACAGAGATTAGTGGGCTAAAACTTTCCCAAAGGTGTATTTCACAGTGAATGACATCAGCAGCCTTGCCAAAGTAGAGCATTTGAATTGTAGTGAGTGTGACTAGACTAAAAAGCATTCCTCCCTACACAGGCAGAGACACACACACTCAATTGCTATGTCTGGGATTAGAACTCCTACCTAACTAGTTTATCACACTACAGCATTATGCAGTTATAGGACACGTCACAGAGATTACTGGGCTGCACTTTTCCCAAAGATGTATTTCGCAGTGTATGACATCAGCAGCCTTGCCAAAGTAGGGCGTTTGAATTGTAGTGAGTGTGACTAGCCTAAAAAGCATTGCTCCCTACACAGACAAAGACACACAAACACACACAAACACAGTTATTCTGTCTGGGATTAGAACTCCTATTGAACAAATGTATCACACTACAGCCTTACACAGTTATAGGATGCACCACGGAGATTATGGGGCTACACTTTTCCCAAAGGTGCATGTCACAGTGAATGACATCAGCAGCCTTGCCACAGTAGGGCATTTGAATTGTGGTGAGTGTGACTAGCCTAAAAAGCATTGCTCCCTACACAGACACCATGTCAGGGATTAGAACTCCTACCTAACTAGTTTATCACACTATAACATTATGTAGTTTTAGGATGCGCCACAGAGATTACTGGGCTATTCCATTCCCAAAGGTGTATTTCAAAGTGGATGACATCAGCAGGCTTGTCATAGTAGGGCTATGGGGAGGGCAGTGTGTGTGCATGGGCCATTACTCATTCATCTAGAGGTTGACACACCACATGCAGGCACACGCAGCATTATATTCTACAGGTACATGCATACAGCTGCTAGGTGACTACTGTCTTGTACAGTCAAGTTGCACAGCTAGCACTTGCACCACATAGACTGTAATGCTGATGGATACCAGTGGCTAATTTCTACAGTGAGTGACATTTACACATCATGTGATTGTAGCCATTTGGCTGCATGCTGGGTGGGACAATCCTCATGATGGATAGCTCTTTGGCAGTCACTCTCTTCCACACATCTCTGTATGTCTACTTTTGGAATATTATAGTGTGTTGCCCTTGGATATATGTCTGTATTCCTATCCAATGTGTGTGCAAAGCATGACTGGTGCATACTGAGGAGTGTATGCACTAACATCTGCAACTGTCAGATATATATGGTTCACTGTTGTTTGCAGACATGGGCTTCATTTGTTTAAGTGTGTGAGCATGCCCAGTATGACATTTCAGTATGTTGTTGTCTGACATTGCCTTCATTTCTCTAAGTGTGTGAGCATGCCCATAATGCCTTTCTGTATTGAAAGTGTGAATCCATTCCAGGTAGTTTGTACTCCAGTGCAGAACTTTGTGTTGTACACCTACAGGTAGTAAACTGTTTCTGCAGGGTATCCATAGAGCATTTGGCAATATGGGGTCAAACTGTACAAGGGATAATGTGTACTGTAGGTGATTGTGTCTGTGCAGCTTCTACTACATGGTACTGGTGTTAGCAGAGATATTCAGACATGTCTCCTGTTATACACTGTGATGTTTTATGTCCTTAAGTACTGTCATGTGGACATTCTTGCTCACAGTGATGTCCTGGGGAACAAGGGTGAATGCAGCTGTGTCCGGTATTGTGGATAAACACCTCCATATTCATGGAAAGTTATGCCATTCTGGAGGGGGGAACTGCAGACACTTGCGGCTGGGTCTGTGTATCCAGTTCAATACCTTGGTACAGTGCTGGCAGAGGCTCCCATACTTGTACATCCATCAACATGATAGTATGACCTTATGTTGCTGTGGCAATACCTCACAGCTGTACAGATTCGCACAGGTTACCCAGAGGCAGGGGCCATAAGTCAGGACATTACCCCTATTGTGGTGTACAGGCAGGTTTGTAGCCACCCATTTATGCATTTGCAGACAGGAATAGTGTTTGCACACGGCTGTGTGTTGGACCTTGCACATTCCATGCTGCCCATGCTCTCACCCCCCCTCTATTATTTTATCCTCTTCCATACATTATGCATACATTCTCTGAAACCTTCCCTAAGGTTATCACCTAATCACAGCTGTGTTTTGGTGTTGGTCCACAGTTCATGCAGTGGGACATGGTGGACATGTTATTGTGGTTTGTCCATATGACCTTGCATATGGCTTATGTGGAGTGTGTTATGTTGTTATTTGGGTGTCCATGACATAACATGCATTGACAGTACATGTGAGACCCAGGCCTTTGGCAGAGGCCTGTAGGCCATTTGGTGGTGATGCGGGCCAGCTGTGGCAGGCCATTGCATTCTGTCAGTCCTACAGTCCCATGCCGCCATACAGTATATTCCCCTGGGGTGACAGGGTAGGTGTGCTTGGTGTTCATGCCAATACTTTCTTTTAGCATTGATCAGGTGGTGTACATGCTGGAAGGGTGCTACCTATAGCTAGGGACATACCTGCATGGGACACCTGCACTGCATTCTGCATTCTTTTGCTATTGCCATATACAGGTGGGGGTCATATTGTACCCATTTCCAACAGCAGGGATACGACCAGAGAGGTACGGTGGTGTTTGGGTGAGCTGGGTGCATGTGTGCTATGGACACTACTCGTATCTGATGCACAGATGTGCATGGGGCATTCCAGTTATGCTGGCATGTGCAGGTACATCAGCTGTTTCCCAATGCATCAGTCATATCACCTTTGTGATCTGCAAGTGTTCGGGTAGACAACACCGGTATTCCCTACTACAGGCCCATATAATGTGATGCATACCTGTATGTACAATTCCAAGGGTGTGTCCATTTCACAGTTACACATTATATACTGTATGTCTGGGGTACTTTCCCCTGTGTACTGCTTGTATATCTAGCCCAACAGCCATGCTATGTCAATCTTTCAGATGGTGACACATATTAACGCCATACATTTACAATGGCTTACTGCTAGCATGTGTTATACTGGTGGGAATTGTCTTTGGCACTGCATTTGTGAGGACTTGGCCCTGTCATCAGCAGTAGTGGGAATGGCCACCAGGTCGTACCTCCACATGCATACATACTGACCACTCTCACACAATATGAAACACACACCAACCTAACACACACATACCTGCATATTGTACAAATGCTACAATCTATCCTGCTACCTTGGCCACCTCTGGGCATCTGTGCTCCACTGATATTATACCTACACATACATGTTGCTACATTTCTACATAGGATTGGTGGGGCACACCTGACTGTTACTGCTGTCTACATAGGATATGGGGGGGCACACCTGACTGTTTCTACATTGATACACAGGATTGGGGGGGGCTCACCTGACTGGTACTTCATGTCTACATAGGATTGGGGACACACACCTGACTGTTACTACATTTCCACATAGGATTGGGGGGCACACCTGACTGTTACTACATGTCTATGTAGGCTATGGGGGGGCAGACCTGACTGTCTATAAATTGCTACACAAGATTGGGGGGGTACACCTGACTGTTACTACATGTCTACATAGGATTGGGGGGACACACCTGACTGTTACTACATGTCTACATAGGATTGGGGTGCACACCTGACTGTTACTACATGTCTGCATAGGATATGGGGGGCATACCTGACTGTTTCTACATTGCTACACAGGATTGGGGGGAGGCACATCTGACACTTGTACCCATTTGCTATGACTGTACTGGTATATCAGGTACTCCATTTCATTCTGTTTTCTAACCTATCATGCTGACTAGAGGTATAGCAGTGTACTACAGGTCTTAGGTTTGATTGACCTACATATCAGTTTCTGACTTCCTACCCTCAGAACTAACATCCCACTGCCTGACCTGATGTAGTCTGTCTGTGTGGGCCTGGGGGGGGTTACCAGTAGGCATCATTCAGAGGCTTTGGCACAGCCTTTGTTTGTGTTTGTCTACACCTGTCCTGCTGGCTGAGACTGTTCTTGGGTATGTGAACCTCCCTGACTGGCATGTGTGTGTCATATGGACACAAATATGGCCCAGCTCATTTCTTGCAGTTGGTTTTGTCACCATGTGTAGTACTGGCTACTATGGTGACACCAGTGTTTGATACAGATCTCATCCTGCCACTATAGGTGTCTACTATCTGCTGGCATCCCATTCAGCCACCCAATTCCCTTGCAAGCTCACATCCATACCATAGATACATGTAACAACACATACTACTTCAATCAGCAATTGATAAGGAGAGTGACTTACCTTGTGGGTGTGCCAGTATTGAGGATGGTGCTGGGGGCTGCCTATGTTGGATGCACATAGTACACTCCCTATACATGGTTGAGCACAGGTAGTGTCATGTTTGGCATCCCTTTTACTGTCTGTGTGAGTCAGAGAGAGGTGTCATTCCCTGGGTCCCTACTGTGTCAGTGTATGTGCTATGCATTGCCTCTTTGCCAAGGCCAGGGCATACTAGGCATTCCTCCTTCTGGCTACTGGGGCAGGCTCTGGTTGTTCCGCCTCTGAGTCACACTGTGCCTGTGCAGGCCTTTGCATTGGTGGGGGGCTGTGTGGCCCTGCCCCATGCTGTTCCTACTGCAGCTGTTTCCGCAGGATCATGTTGTGTAGCATGGCACATACGATAACAATTTGGGTACATGTAGCTGGTGAGTACTGCAAGGCTCCACCGGATGTGTCCAGGCACTGGGACCATGACTTGAGCATCCTAAAGACATGCTCTATTATGATTTTGGTCTGTGTGTGTGCCACATTATGGAGTTCTTGTTCGGGTGTGTGTGCATTTCTGATGGGTGTCATCAGCCACGGTTCCAGTGCGTAACCAGCACCCCCCACTAGGTGACTGTAAGGGATGTCCCCATTGGCAAATCTCTGGTACAGCTGCGTCAGATGCCAGATGTGGGAATCGTGATAGCTTCCAAGGCAGCCAGCACACACATTCATTATAATGCCCTGGACATCACACATGACCTGGCAGTTGATGGAGGGAAGCCCTTGCAGTTGACGTAGACCCTACCCCACTCACCAGGTGGTGCTTTGATGCATATGTGCGTGCAGTCTATAGCACCCACCACCTCAGGGAATTCTGCTATTTGGTGGAAGAGATGCATATTGCTGGCCAACACCTCACGGGTGTTGAGGAAATATACGTGCTCACCAGTATGTGCTAACATAGTATCCAGGAACTGGTGGAATACCCTGGATGCTGATGCCTGTGAGATCCCCATGATATCCTCAGTTGGGCTTTGGGAGGTACCTGTGGCTAGTATTCCTAGGCCTACACATACCTTGGTATCCACTGGAATTTGTTCCCCTCTGTTAGTTCTGTGTGTCAGGCATGGCCAACACAGCTCAACAATTTGCTGTAGGAGGTCCCTGTCCACCCTATAGCAGTCCACTATCTCCAGCTCATGTAGCCCCTGGTAGGTTACCCTGGGTCTGTACACCCTTCTCTGTCTCCTCACTGTGGGTTGGTCAACAGCATTCTCATCCTCACCACCCTCAGCTTCTTCCACATGTTGATGTTTTTGTTTGTTAAAAGTTCCCTGCTTGTATACACCAGTGGTGTAGAGTATGTGGGAAAAACAAGAGGGAAAGTTGTTTGCATAGTTTATAGTAGTGTTTTGGGCTGGGATGGTCTGCTGCCTGTGTAATTGGCTGATTCTGATACAGTTCACCTGCCAGATATGCTAGTTCTCCTAGATTACCTTCCTACTGCTGTTTTCCCTTCCCATTGCCTTCCTGTTTAAGCTCAGGGGCACGCCGCGCAAACACATTGCTTAAATGTGCACAGAGCTGCTATTTCCTGGTTTACTTTTTTTTCTTTTAAAAACTGATGTGTGGCACGCACACCCGCTTAGACAATGTAAAGAGTGCTAGGTAGCCTCAGACACACACCCTTGCATAGCTCTGCTAAGCTAAGGGTAAACTCGAACCACAGGGCTCCAATCTGCTTACAGTATGCCTGACACACCCTCCTATGATGTCAGCTAACTCCTAGGCTTGCACCAAGCTATTCCTGCTCTCACACTGTTGGGTGCTGACTAGCATGCAGGGGAAATCTGGGATTCAGTATCATTCCCCTCATTTGCATAGGATTGCCTGCTGATGCATAGTTAGAGGTCCCACACTGAGCCTCCCCCCCTTAGCAACCACTATTCACTGGTCATGTTGTCTTCTGCCTGCCATTGAGTATATTGGCAAAATAGTGATTTTGGTTAGAATGCTTATTTTAGTTTTTTTTTTCTTAGTTTTCACCTGATCCCATTTGCGTGCCGCTGCCCTATACTTAAACAGCCGAGATCGGCTAAAAAATAATCAAAGTTGATTTTTTTATTTTTGCAACTGTTTTCTATGCCAATGGCCTTATATTTGGCCATTGGCATGGTTTCTGCATAATATCCACCCTTTATTTGAAGCTGTCATGGCTCCATTTTGTAGTTTGCAGAAATGTACTCGGTTACTGGCGTTGTACATTTCTGCAGATTACACTAGTCCTGCACGACCAGCTTCCAGCTTCCTGGATCACAAATTCACCTCATTTGCATGGATTTCTCCTGCAAATCGGGTAATTTGCATACAGGGGCTGAGTCTGTGCAGGACTAGTACAGGAGGGCTCGTGCACATCCCTACAGCTTATTCCTGGATCCCACGGCAGACATATTGCCTGCTGGAGCTCCTGCACTAGGCTTGCTGAATTCGGGGGATTGTATTAAAAAAGAAAGAGAAAAAAAATATGCATATACCAAGCATGATAAATATGGAGTGGAATAGGGGTATTGTAAATTACTGGGGAGAACCCACACCATGTTTTTTTTCTGTGGAAAAGAAGGATATTTGATAAGTAACTGTGACAAAAGAAATGTTAAATTTGTGGAGAAATGGGATGTGATGCAAAAAATGTGAACTGAAATGTTATAAAGTTAACAAATGTGGACATTTACGGGTGGTTTGCAAAAATGAAAATATGAGTAAGGAAAAAGTAAAAGTTAGAGAAGAAAATGTACAAAAATAAGAAACAGACATTTTAGAAGTAATAGAAATAGAAGAAACATTAGATGAGAAAAAAGATAATAAAGAGGACATAGAAGAAGGTTCTGAAATTAGTGAAGAAAACATAAATTGGGAGGTACTAAAAGGAAAAGCAAGAATTCTGTTGGTAAAATGTAAAACACAGAAAAAAAGAAAATTTAAAGGGATAATTACAAAATAAAAAGGAAAGGAAATGGATGAAAAAGAATATATACAACTACGTATTGGGATTTCGTATAATAGTTAAAAGGTGTTTGACTCACAGAGAAAATGTATAGTGTTTGAGTCCCACCTTGGGAAAGAAATTGGTTAGTCTTAGGCTGACCTATTTAAAAAGCTAGCCTATGAATTTATGAAACCATAATTCAAAGTGAAAATGCAAATTTTAGTGTTTTGTGTAAACATGAATAGTATTAAGAATATGGTAAGGAAAATAGGAATTTTGGAGAGGTGTAATACTAGTGATGTAGATGTAATTATATTAGAAGACACAAGGGTTTTAACAAATGAAGAAATTTTACAAATAGAGAAACTGTGAGGAGGAAAGATAATCTGGAATTTAGGAAATGAGACACATTCTGGAATAGCTGTATTCTGTAGAGTAAAGATATTGGGTGTAACTTTAGAAAAAATGGAAGATTATCCATAGGAGACTTAAAATGGAAATAAATGTATAAAATTATAACATTATATGCTTATACTAATTGTAGAGGAAGGGAAAGCTTATTTCATCAGATTTTAGACTATGTAGTGATAAACATGAATATTATAATAATAAGATACTTTGTGATTTAAGAGGCAAGTCTAAAAAGAAAGGGAATGATATAAGAAAAATGTTAGACGTTATAAGATATGGTAAGTTAAAACTCTGATACAAAAATCCATTGACTTAACAAAAGGGGTATGCATAGAACTGAAATAGATGATATTGTAGTATCAGAAAGTTTAGTTATGGAAGGGGAGGTAGCTAAAACAGGATTTTCTGATAATCTTACAATATGGCTAGAGATAAAGGAAAACAAGGAATATATGAAAATAGACAAAGGAATAAAAAGGATAAATGAGAAAGCATAGAACGAATAAGGAAAGAGATTAGTAATACAGTTATGGAGACATTATATTACTATGAGAACATTTTATAAAAATTGGTCTGAATGGTGGATATTTAAGGAAAAATAAAAAAAATGTTTTTTACAGTGTCAGTATGATATGACAAAATTAAAGAAAGAAAAGTATAGAAGAATATATAAAATGCATTGGAAGATTTAGAACATGATGATAGAAAGTACTTTAACAAAGAAAAAAGAATTATATTTAAGAAATTAAGAAAAATATAAGAATTGTTATATAAGTAGACATTTTTACAAGGGAAAAGAGAAAAGGTATTGAGTTACATAAGCTGATTAGCAAAGAAAGATGGCAGTGTAATAAGAGAAATAAAAATGTAAAATGAGAAACAGAAAGAACTCAGGGGAAGATTATAAATAGTGTAGTAAAATATGTACAACATGTTTAAAGAAAAAAGAATGTAGTGGAAAAAAAACAACGAAAGTAAAAAAGTTAACAGAAAAAGAGAATAAAGAGTTGGAAAAGGAGATTTATTTAAATGAGGTAGATAAAATATCAGGGCAAATAAATATAGATTCAGCTGCAGGACCAGGTGGAATAGGGTATGAAATGCATAAAAAAAGTATGGCATTAGCGAAAAAATACTTTTTTAAAGATTTTAAATTAATGGTTAATTAAGGTTTATGTATAAAGAATTGTGTAATGGAATACTTAAATTCATATGGAAGAAGGAAGACAGACAATTATCGAATAATAATGATTATAAGACCTTTATGAAAACAATAGAAAATAGATTTGAAACTAAAATGGAAAATATTATGGAAGATAGCATATATAGTATAAAAGGAAAGGACTGTCAATAATTATTAATGATAGAGAAATTGTGGATGATATTATAAACAGAAAAGAAGAAGTGGAAATCATGATAGGAGACCTTAATAAGGCATCAGACACAACTGGATATGAAATGTTATAGGTAATACTGAAATAATATAATATAAATGAGAAAAAAAACAGCATATAGTAATAATATGGTTGTTTAAGCCAAGATGTACATATGAAGTGTTGTGTAAGGCAGGAATGTCCAATGAGTTGTATACTTTTTGCATTAGTTATGAATGTGATAGTAAGTGAAATGTGGGGTATATAACACTTGAAGGGTTAAGAATTCCAATTCTATTAATATATGCAGGTGACATTATAATCATTTAAAAAAACAAAATTTGGATCAAAGTAATTTGTACAAATGAGTGTCTAGAGATGATAGGGATGGCTTTAAATAAAAAAGTAAAAGGTTTAGGCAATGTACTGAAGATCAGGGTATATATTTTATGATGAATGAAATTTCTGTGTTAGGTATACAATTTGGGAATACAGATGTAAGTAAAATTCAATGGGGAAAAATGCAAGAAATAAAACAAACCTGTCTTTTCTGGAGAACATACAAATTATCATTCAGAAAAAAGGCTTATTTGATAAAATAAGTATGGATAGGAAAGATACCATACTTAGCAAGTGTATTTATGTTACCAACACTATTTGAAAAGGAATTATTGCAAATATTTTATTCATTTATATGGGGTTCTAGATTAAATTCAGAAAAAAGAGGAGTTTTGTGTGTAAATAAAGAAGAAAGAGGTTTAGGTTAATTAACCCAGTGATATACATTGCTTCATTAAATTTGTACTAAGTGTTAAAGTGGATAAATGAAAAAGATGAGAGATTGGTAGTAAAATTGCATAAATATAAGTATGATAACTTTTGGGGTATGGTAAAAAAGAGTAAAAGAGAAAATGAGTGTATACATGAGGAAATAAAGTATTACCAAGAAAAAATATTTTTGTGGAAAATAAGAACTGATGATATAGAAGAAGATGGAAAAGTATGGTAAAGGAATATAATGATAAAACATTATGGGAAAATCTAACAGATGAAAAATTAGAGCTATAAAAATAGGAAGCAAATGGTGTAATCAGAAAGTAGAATGTCAAGATTTTTTTTGTGGAGACTGGTAATAATTAAATTGCCAGTAAAAGGAAATATGCATATGAAAAGTGATAAAATATGTTTATATTTTCAAGAAGAAGAAACTGTGAAACATGTGTTTTTGAAATGTAAAAGAGTAAAAGGTTATGTAAAAAACTATGTAAGGAAGATTTTTTTTTGAAGATATAAAAGAAATGGATAAAATAAATATGGATATGATTAAATGTGGATACTATAATAATAGAATTAAATAATATGTTAAAAGAATTGATTAAAAAAGTTAGTTTATATTATATGGGTTATACAGAATGAAAGAACAATTGAAATTACTTATTTATTTCACATTTGTTTACTGGGGAAGTCTGACTTGTAACAAAGCCAATTTTCAGCAGAGTCCCAGGGAGAAACGTTCCAGATGCATGCCTTTGTAAATTATGTCTAATGTAAATGGATTTTAGCAACAATATTAAGTAAAATCCGATGGTTATGGAAAAAGGAAAGGGGGTTTTGCAACAGGGTTGAAAAGTTAGTATGATTGTGTAAACAGATACACACACATATATATATATATATATATATATATATATATATATATATATATATATTTGTACAGTTGTAAATATTTGTAAATATGTAAACATTTTGTAAATAAGAGTTATTTCTGTATATAAATAAAGGACACCATAAATAAATAAAGCAACTCCAACTCTTTTTTTCAATAAATGCCATAAGATTTTTTTACACCTGCCTGAGCTATCACCAACTGAAACAGATAGGACCTTGCTTTAATATCTCATCTGACAGATGGCACACTCAATAGAAATGCAGCCCAACCTTCTGTTGCAATGTAGCATCAACAATTTGAAAACTTAATCCCATCAATTGGAGTGGCAACCTTTAACCTTTTGTTCTTCTAGCACCAAAGGTAATTGTGCTACTTGGTGAGCTCCTAACAGTCTTTCCTTTATGGCCTTTGTTGTGGCTGGAAAGGGTCCTTGGTGCAGCCCACTTACCCACTTAACACAGAATGAACAAGGGAATGACTAAATGAATGAATGTATGAATACATATAAATAAATAAATATATACATACATAATAGATACATGGAAACATACATAAATCAATTAATCTATCTACTTTAATTGTTCTTTTGGAGGCAGTTACTCAGTAGGAAAGCAACTGGCCTTTTCCCCAGGATTCTCTTTCTACAGCTTTCTCTGCCACTGCTGTTTGGTTAATGAATCCATATTTTTCTGGATCTTTAATATTCTTCCTTGTACAAAAATACTACACTTGCTGTCCTCATGTCTCCAGTCACTACTGTACTAGCCAGAGATGTGTAGAAGCTCTCCATTACATGATCATGAGTGCACTGACAAAATTCTTGAGTTTTCTGGTAGGCAGCCCATTTTATCCCTGTGCTATGTCTTCCCTTATCTGTTTCCTCCACCTTCTCTGTATATCTTGGTCTTGCTAGTGTTCTTGTACTACACTAACCACTCTGCCTTTCCTCCTTGTCAGTATGATGCCTTCCACTCCATTTTTTTGTATGAAGATTGTAGGATTCATTTAGTACAGCTGCTTTTTCCTGTCTTCTTGGCTCAACCTCTCATCAGTGGTCAGCTTGGCTGGAGCTACCCCTCACCTTATTCTTTTCGATATTTTGCTCTGCTTTTGCCTCATTCTGTGTCCCCATCTTAACATGGATCTTTGCTGCTCTCACCATCTATGAAGGCCTTCTGCTTGAATCTTTATACTGTTTCTCCTCAGTCTCCTCAACCACCATATTTTTCCCATCTCACTATGACAAGTGAGAGACCTGTACCTGCTACTGTGAACAATAAAGTGCATCTGTCAAGGAAACACATTGGTTTTCAAAATTTACTATAACACCACTGAATCTTTTTCTTAAAGGGGTTTCACACCCCAGACTCCCTGATAAGGGATCTGCACTTCCTACACCATGGCTACTCATACATAGTAACCCAAAGATCTCTGTAGTTTATAATTAAGAGAGTAGTATGAGGCACTTCCACCTAGAACCTGCTACATATTCCTCATATTCACACCTTCTGCTTCATTATTCCAAGTTTCACAATTAAAGTCCTAGCCTTTTGTATGCCTTATATTGGGCTCTAACTGCTTACCTCAAACTCTTACTAAGCCACACTGGCCTTTTATTCTTTTTCTCTTTTTGCCTGTTCCTTAAACCCATGCCCATGGCCATAAGTACCCATCCATTACAGATTTTTATTGATCACTCTCTCAGTTTGTCTCAGACTTCTGTATCATTATTGAGCTTCTCCACCAGCTCATCATAATTCACCCTCCTAGAATACCACACAATCAGATTTGTCTCTGTATTCTTACTCTTCCCTTTACATTAAACCATATAATGATGTGATGACTTTTGGCAAACAATGCCTTCTCTTGAATATCTCTGATTTCACATTGTCTTGGTTAGAAATGCATGCATTTTTTCCATTATTAGACAGTCTTACATCAACTCTCAAAACCCCTCAAGGACCAAGACCTCAGTCTCCTCCTCCTTTCTGATCGCCATAGAACTTGGAATCATCCAGTAGTTTTATAAATATGAAAAAAAATGTTGCAGTCTATTTTCTGCTTTGCCCATAGATGATCCCTGTCAGAGTGGACAGTCACAGTAGCCCAGTTATCTTCATTAGTAGTTTCAGAAATGTCAGGACATACCGTCAATTTGAATAAACTTTTATTTATGACTTTTATTCATAAGAACATGATGGCTCAGCAGAAACAATACTAACACTTCAGCATCTCACACCCAGCTTACTCTAGCTTAGAAGCTAAATAATTATGGGATATGTACAGTCTTAAAAATGCAATACCACATGTTAGAAGCACTGATGGGAGGCCTGGTATAAACTTGCCCAAGTAATTAATCATGTCTAGGACTTATCTTAGTTCAGTTAGACAGGATATATTTTGCAGCTTAGGTATTTCTCTGACCTTATTGACATCTGGAGTGATATCACTAGCACTTATGCCATACCTGGAGCACTGTATCTCTGTATTATTAAAGCAGTATTTATCTTGCTTCAACTTTAAACCAGAATTTTTAATAGTTTGCAGCACTGCCACTAACATTGAATTATTTGTGTCTTTATATGGAATAAAAAATATCAGTGAGCCAGCAAACTGTAGTGTTTGAATATTTATTCACTTAGATTGCTAAATAGCCTTGTACCATGAGAAAGGAAACAAAAACAGACCAGTTTTGGCTATACAGAATACATAGCCTTTATCAGTGTTAAAGAACAGAGATAACATTGCTTCCTTTTATAATTTGATCCATGAGTGAATCCTTGGCTAATTGGTCCATCACAAATGCTCATTAAGCCCTGATGGGAATAAACCACCCAATGTTATGATCCATTTCTTTTCTTTATTATTTAGTATTTGGTGCCATCCCACTTTGTTTGACTTGTTACCAGTAATTTGATCAATCACCATAAATCTAAAAAGTGCATTTGTGTGTCCCAGTGAATGTTTATATAGCGCATTGGTAATTTTCTTTGTTCTAATGTCACTATAATGTTCCAATATTCTGAGTCTAAGGGGTTGAGAGGTCTGTCCAACATAAAATGCAGAACAGGTACATGTGGCAAGGTAGACCACCCAATCTGTCCTGCAATTAGCAAAGAATGAGATGTCAAACATGTTGCCAGTATTTTTACTTGTAAATTGTTTGGATTTCATGACTTTTGCCACAATGAGTACAATGACCACAGGTGACACAGCCTGTAAGTAAATTACCCATTTAGGTAGTTTGTTTTGAATCATCCTTGGTCCTGAGGGCGTGTTTGTAATGGCTGAAGTGTGATCCTAAATTCTTACATCTTCTAAAGGAAAAAATAGCACCTCTCCTGAAGGAAATTCGAGAGTTTACTATCTGCTAGAAGAATATTCCAGTGTCTGCGGACACTATTTATCAGCACATCAGTATTTCTTCCATACTTGGTAACTAGGCAAATCTTAGATTCATCTGCTGGTTTCTTCTCCTTGTATCTCAAAAGCTTTCCTATCAAGTGTGGCCACCCAATTCCTGGCACTGTAGATGTTTCACATTTTGTATCCCCTATCCTTAAATCTGATGGTAAGATCCTCCTTATAATGTTCATAAGTGGCATTATGTGAGCATATTCACTTCATCCACAGGAACTAGGATTTAGGAATGTTCCTGCAGATGTGTGGCGGATGGAAGCTGAAGGCATGAAGGAGCGAATTATATTGAGGATATTTGCGGTAAACCTCAGATTCCAGTGTATGATTATTATTCCTGGTAACTAGGACATCCAAAAACATAATCCTGTTAATGTTATAATTAACTGTAAAATGTATGCCCCATTTGTTTTCGTTGAAGTACCCTACAAATTTCATAAGATATTCTACATCTGATCTACATACTAGCCAGCAATCTTCTAGATAACATCTCCAGATGTCAATCTCCTCTAAGTAAATGTTATCTGTATTATCATAAATCAATTGTTCCTCTAGATGGGCCATGAAGAGGTCAGCATAAATAGGGGCAAAAGAAGCCCCCATGGCTGTACCTCGGACCTGCAGATAACATTTATTTTTGTAATAAAATACGTTCTTAGTTAGAACGTGTTCCGCAAGGCAGATCCAGAAGGTATTAAACCCTGGTTGATACATTTCTGACTTATAAAGCCAGTATTCTAGTGTTTCCAAACCCACCCAATGAGGAATATTGGTGTATAGTGTGGCGACATCTAGAGTACACAGTAGCCAGTTCGGTTCCAACTGCTTCTCATGGTGTCTGATCCAGTGAGCCAGTACATCTTTTTTTTTCCCAAGATACATAAGGCTCTTCATCAACCACCAGGTAGGCCCATTGTCTCAGGTAGGGGCTCCATTACCGAGCCACTTTCACAATTCCTTACAAAACATTTACAGCCATTATTGAAATTGGTTCAGTCCCGAATACAGGATATCACAGAATTTCTACAAGTGATCTCTGAGATGCAGTTGGAACCGAACTGGCTACTGTGTACTCTAGATGTCTCCGCAATATACACCAATATTCCTCATTGGGAGGGCTTGGAAGCACTGGAATACTGGCTTTATAAGTCAGAAATGTATCAGCCAGGGTTTAATACCTTCTTGATCTGTTTTGCGGAACACATTCTAACTAAGAACGTATTTTATTACAAAAATAAATGTTATCTGCAGGTCCAAGGTACGGCCATGGGGGCTTCTATTTATGCTGACCTCTTCATGGCCCATCTAGAGGAACAATTGATTTATGATAATACACATATTACTTACTTAGAGGAGATTGACATCTAGAGATGTTATCTAGATGATTGCTGGCTAGTATGGAGATCAGATGTAGAATATCTTATGAAATTTGTGGGGTATCGCAACGAAAACAAATGGGGCATACATTTTACAGTTAATTATAACATTAACAGGATTTTGTTTTTAGATGTGCTATTTACCAGGAATAATAATCATATACTGGAATCTGAGGTTTACCACAAATATCCTCAATATAACTCTCTCCTTCATGCCTACAGCTTCCATCCACCACACATCTTCAGGAACATTCCTAAATCCCATTTCCTGCGGATGAAGCATATATTCTCACATAATGCCACTTATGAACATTATAAGGAGATTCTTACCATCAGATTTAAGAATAGGGGTTACAAAATGTGAAACATCTACAGTGCCAGGAATTGGGTGACCACACTTGATAGGACAGAGCTTTTGAGATACAAGTTGAAGAAACCAGCGGATGACTCTAAGATTCGCCTAGTTACCACGTATGGAAGAAATACTGATGTGCTGATAAATAGTGTCTGCAGGCACTGGAATATTCTTCTGGCAGATAGTAAGCTCTCGGATTTCCTTCAGGAGAGGTGCTATTTTTCCTTTAGAAGAGGTAAGAATTTAGGATCACCCTTCAGCCATTACAAACACACTCTCAGGACCAAGGATGATTCAACACAAACTACCTTAACCTGTAATTTACTTACGGGTTGTGTCCCCTGTGGTCATTGTACTCATTGGGGCAAAGTCATGAAATCCAAACAATTCACAAGTAAAAATACTGACAACATGTTTGACATCTCATTTTTTGCTAATTGCTGGATAGATTGGGTAGTCTACTTTGCCAAATGTACCTGTTCTGCATTTTATGTTGGACAGACCTCTCAACCCCTTAGACTCAGAATATTGGAACATTATAGTGACGTTAGAACAAAGAAAATTACCAATGCATCATATAAACATTCACTGGGACACATGAATGCACTTCTTAGATTTATGGTGATTGATAAAATTACTGGTAACAGGTCAAAAAAAGTGGGATGGCACCAAATACTAAATAATAAAGAAAAGAAATGGGTCATAAAGTTGGGTGGTTTATTCCCACCAGGGCTTAATAAGCATTTGTGATGGACCAATTAGCGAAGGATTCACTCATGGATCAAATTATAAAAGGAAGCAATTGTATCACTGTTCTTTAACACTGATGAAGGCTATGTATTCTGTATAGCTGAAACCGGTCTGTTTTTGTTTCCTTTCTCATGGTACAAGGCTATTTATCAATCTAAGTGAATAAATATTCAAACGCTACAGTTTGCTGGCTCTCTGATATTTTTTATTGCAACTTGGGGGTTTTTTGCCGTACCTGCAGGGTTGCCATTTTTTCAATGTCTTTATATGGAACAAAAAAAGCAGGATGTCATCCGTAACAACAGCATCACCCCTACTCAGACCATTGATTATATCTTTCCCATAAGGATAATGGAAGTCGTCAGTTTTTAACTTTCACTATCAAGTGTGCTAGCTTGTACTGCATTTAAAGTATTTTTGCTACTGTTTTAAATGCTTTTCTGCAACCCCCCCAAAAAGGTCTAAGCTTGTTTCCCACCTTTCCTGTAACTTGTCTAGTCCAGATACAGATTTTCTCTATCCTGGACTGTTTTGTAAGTTTCTGAGCCTCCCAGACATTTCTGTGTTGGAGGGAAGCCTTATAGCTTATCAGTGGGAGTGATAAGCACTAGGTAGCCTATCTACTACAAGAGGAGTGGTTTCTGGTACAGAAATTGTAGTTTATTGGCCATTTTGGGCAGTTTTTCCATCCCTTTCAACTTTCTGGTTTAAAAGCCCGTGTTTGCGCACTGCGCAGTAGTGCTCAGCTAAGGTAAACTATTACCGGTGCCAGAAAATCTGCTCTTCAATTTTCCCCTTAAAACGTGCTTGTTCTTTTACTTCTTGCACTTCAGTTAGCTTAATCGGCTAGCACTTTAGCAGGCTTTTGTAGCATTTATTGTAGCACACTTAGGTGCTATCAGCACTAGCTGTTCCTACACAGTAACAGCACCAGTACTTATTAGCTATGACCACCCCTCCTAGTATGATTGTAGGGCAATTTCCTGTGCTTTCTTCTGTTAACCTGGTGCACTTGGGCAGTCTGAGACAGTGTGGCAACTGTCTAATGTACACAGACAACCCTCTCCTCTTAGCTCCCAACACTCATACCTGTGAGAGATGCACTTACATCACCAAACTAGAAGCAGTGCATGCTCCAACAAAGACCGGATTAGCTGGTCAAGGGGAAAAGATCAACACCTGCAACTCACTACATAGAAGACACAGCCCTCCAAAACACTGACCATCGCAACCCACACATAGAAACACAAACCATACACCCACTTTTACGAAGGCTCTCAATAAAAATTTATCCAAACAACAGAGACTCCCAAGACAGAAACGCACTCGACCACCGCAACACCAACCCAGAACATATAGCTCACCACCAAAGTGTGTCCCTCAAACCAAGCCCTTGAGGCAAAACACTTTGCCCAATGTACAAACCATAGGAGACTCAATTGTGAGGCACACTGATGTCCTACTCACTAGGCTGAACAATGAGAAGGTGACAGCCAGTTTTCTATCAGGTGCCAGGATCCGCCACATAACACATGCACTCAGGTCACTCCACAACAAGTACAAATATGACTCTGTCATTGTCCATGTGGGTGTGAATGACCTGAGATGCACCTCCCTGAACAACATGAAAAGAGATGTGATGGAACTCTCAGATTATGTGGCTGAGGCAGGTATGACCCTAGACCTGAGCAGTATTCTACCATCACCTAGAAGGATACCATGGTATGAGCAGAAAACGATTGACTTCAACAACTGGATAAGTTTCTGGTGTCATTCTAAAGGGATCCAGTATCTGTCTGCCTGGGATGACATGATGGACAGACCTCAATGCTTTGCCAGAGACGGCCTGTCACCCCTGGGATTCCGGGTAATGGCTAAGGCTCTTGCCGCCCCTATAGTGCCTTTTTTAGGCAGTGTTCCAAAGACCAAAATTCCACTGTAACAGCTACAAACAAGTGCAGTCCGAGGGTCATGCTGCTCAATGCTAGAAATCTAAATCTCAAGATATCGAAGCTCTCCTCAAAATAGAGAATGTCAACATCTGTGCTGTAATGGAAACCTGGTTTAAAGAGGCAGAAAGCACCCCTGCACTTCTGGGCTACAACTCACTCCAGACCTTTCGGCCCCAGAATACATCCAGAAGCTCCAAAGGCAGTGGAGTCTCCATATTCTTAAAGGATACGCACAACTCTAGATTGGTAGCCCATCATAATGCATCCAAGATAATTCAGGTGCAACTAACACTGGGTAAGATGGCGATACAAGTCATAGCCTGCTACAGAACCCCAAACATGTCCCTAAACTCTCACTCCAAGTTCCTAAGCACCCTGGAATCTATCAAGGCCCAACCCAATGCCCTCATACTGGGTGACTTCAACTACCCTTCCATCAACTGGAAAAATATTCAAGTACCAATGTACAGGCCCAATGCTTTCAGGAATTTATCAATTCCAATGCCCTGGACCAGCTCATTCTGACTCCCACTAGAGGAAGCAACATCCTCAAACTGGTTATCACCAACATGGGAGGCCATTGCTCCACATCTATAGTAAATTTCTCCCTGGTTAAATCTCTCCAGAAACTGATCATCATGGAAATCTCCATCTCACCTACAACCCCCGCTAAGGTGATCACCCTGAAAATCTTCTTTAAAGCCAACTTCAGGCTCCTAAAAACAGAGTTTGCTAACTTCTCGGCACCCATGCCAATGGAAAATAGCTGCATCACTGCCGAATCATACACCAATGCACTGTACGAGAATGTACACAAATGCATGGACCTTGCCATACTAAATGGAACTAAGACTCTCTCTCCAAAAAAAAGGAAGCCAATCTGGTGGTCCCCAGTCATCAATAAACTCTACAACAGAAGGAAGAAACTGTTGCAGTAAAAAATGAAGTCACAAGATTGGAAAACCTCCCTTATCGGTTCCAACAAAAAGCTGAGATCCCTTATCAAATTCTCTAAAGCCAGATATGAAGGCAGAATTGTGACTGAAACCAAAAACAACCATGCCTTCTATAGCTATATCAAAAACCTCAAAGGCAATACCCATATTTTCTCTGAGTTATTGCACAATGGCACCTCCTATACTGACTCCAACAGACAGAAACCAAAGTAAGACAAACTAGCGAAAAACAAAAAGGCAGCTTGGAAACACCAAAGCAAATTCTCTCTCAGTTTAATTCTCTTTCAATTTAATGAAGCGCTTTTCGTCTTGCACATGTGACAAGACTTCATCAGAAACTGAACAAACTTCAACACAAGCAATATATACACACCCTTTTTGTCACATGACACTTCTAATTAAAATCTTGTGTCTTGAAGGCACATCAGCATTATTGCTACTTAAAACATTTTTTAAAAACAAATGTGACTGACAATATTTTAGAACATCTCAACCCTTCCCTTCCTTCAGAATTTTTACCTGTAATGGTGATAAAAATATATATACAAACATACATATACTAACAATACTATATCTCAAATTATTGTGCTGACTCTCAAAATATAATATTACTTAGTTAACTAAGAAGTCAGAAACTTACATATCTGAGTCAAAAGAAGTCAGATATCACAAATATGAACTCATTTTATAAAAATGCATACACATTAACGTTTAAGATTTTTCAACTTCAGTATACTGTTTAAAGATATTGTCTCATTCAAACCCGGATAAAACATTGCCCCAGTGCGTATTTGCCAACTTAACTCAAGTTGCTCAAGTAAAAGTGTAAGCAGGCCCCCCCGACTATCATCAACAACTGAATCAATTGCTTTGAACAAAAATTAATGTTGTGGATAGGAAATAATGTGTCTAGCCAGTGCATTTTCTCTATTAAGGGTCTTTATTTTATATAGATGTTCATATACTCGTTCTTTTAACCTTCTATCCGTTTTACCTATGTAAAACGCTGCACAGCATTGACACTGAGCTACATAAACCACAAACTTGGACTGACAAGTGTACTTCAATTTTATTTTAAAACTGATATTTTTAACTTCAATGTCTTGTCCTGTACTCATGTATTTACAGTAGTTACACATTTCGCATTTGTACATGCCACACTTCCACTGTGGGGTGGTTTTTTTATGTTGTAATAATTCCTTTAAATTGGTCCCCCTCTTATAAATTTTTGCTTTTGACCTTGTAAGAAAGGTGAGGATCTCTCCTAATTATTTCCCATTTTCTGTTCAAAATTGACATTATTTCCCTTGCATTACGACTATAGGGTGTTATTAAACTTAAATTCCATACTTCTTTTTGTTGTAATTCTTTGTCATTTATTATAACACTTTGTAAACCAATGGACAAAATGGGTTTATACAACCCCTGTTCTCTCTTGTATTTTACTTCTTCCAGTAGACACTCAAAAAAGTCTACTGGGTAACCTCTCCTAACAAATATTGACCTCAAATTATTACATTCATCCATGAAATCCTGGTCCAACGTGACCATACGGGCAGCTCTCACGAGTTGGCCCTTCACCACTGATTTCTTTTGGTGCCATGGATGGCAACTGCTAAAATGTAATAGAGTTTGAATATGTGGCCTTTCTGTAAATTTTCGCTACATATGCGTTCCTTTCCATATCTTTACTAAGATTCACATCCAAATATGAAATCCTGGTCATTTCAAATACATAAGTAAAGGAAAGGAAATCTGTAGTGTTGTTAAGATAATCTACTAGTTTACTAGCTGCTTCCTTATTTCCTTCAAAAATGATAAAAATATCATCCAAAAACCGTGTGTAGAACTGGATGTACTGTTTCACTTCTTGTTTACCAAAGATAAATTCTTGTTCCCATGAGGCCATTACCAAATTGGCATAACTTGCCCCACAGGGTGACCCCATAGCTACACTCTTTTAAACATATAACTTATCATTACATAAATGATTACATAAAATGAAATTATTATACAAGATTATATCAAGCATTTCCTCTATTAAAGCCACCTCATCAGAGGCTACTGCTTTAGCTCTCAGGTAACTACTGACTCGTTCGATGCCTTCCACATGGGGGATAGAAGAGTATAAATCTACCACATCCACTGTTAGAAAATTGAAGTCAGCATTGAATTCTAAATTCTTGATTTGTGACAAGAACGACCAAGAATCTTTACATATATATTTCTCTTGAGTTACATACTTCTTCAACTTTTGGTCTACCCATTTTGCCCAAGGGTAAGCTATACTTGCCCTAGCATCCACCAAAGGTCGCATAGGTGGATTATTCACATTTTTATGTAACTTAGGGATACCAAACAAAACAGGTATCCTTGGGGAAGGCATAGATAAATATCTAAACAAGTCAGTAGTAATCCTGGTTTCTAACAACATTTCATATAAATGAGACTTTATTTTGCTATATGCTTGATTTAACTCATTACGTGAAACCAACTGATATGTGAGACTTCGGACTATTTGGTCCATTTTATTGACATAGTCCTCCACATTCATGACAAGAAGCCCCCCTCCCTTATCTGGGGCCATAATACGGACTGGGGCTTCTTGAATTAGTTGTAGTAAATACAGTTGTTCACTAGTAACATTTACAGATGAAACAGTCTTACTTTTATTCTGCTTATGATTACTACCCACCCCTAAAACATTACATAAATCCAACTCACAAATGAGTTCAAAACATTGTAAAGTTGGGTGTAAAGGGGGACAAAAAGTACTTGAAGGATGTAATGCACTAGACTGAACCATAATATTGTCAACAAAAAGCATAGACAAATTGAGTTTACGCGCAAATAATTTTAAATCAATTAAAGTTTTAACTAAGTCTGCTTTTCTTGTGGGGACGAAAGTGTACCCCTTGGCTAATAGTTCCACCAATGGTTGATCTATAGTAACATCAGAAAAATTGTAAATTTTAAAATCTTTATCATTATTCATAAAGATGTTCCTTAGTACAAAATCTGCAGCATTAGTTGTCAGGGAAGCTGGTGCAATAAGAGGTGGTATCATCTCCTGCGTTTCCAATTCTTCCCTTTGTAGTTGTTGTTGGAATGAGATTTCTTGTTCTTTGATGTCAGATTGTATTGATTGGCTTGATGCTGACAATTTTGGGCATTAGCTGATGTATTATTCACAATTGTCTTTTGGGGTAACATAGGTCCCCCCCGATGGAAGTGCACTACTATCATTTGAGACAGATAGGCCATGTGTTAATTCATCTCTGTTTGTTGTGTTACACAAAAATACATTCATAGCAGCAGTAATATTATATTTTGAGAGTCAGCACAATAATTTGAGATATAGTATTGTTAGTATATGTATGTTTGTATATATATTTTTATCACCATTACAGGTAAAAATTCTGAAGAAGGGAAGGGTTGAGATGTTCTAAAATATTGTCAGTCACATTTGTTTTTAAAAAATGTTTTAAATAGCAATAATGTGGATGTGCCTTCAAGACACAAGATTTTAATTAGAAGTGTCATGTGACAAAAAGGGTGTGTATATATTGCTTGTGTTGAAGTTTGTTCAGTTTCTGATGAAGTCTTGCCACATGTGCAAGACGACAAGCGCTTCATTAAACTGAAAGAGAATTAAACTGAGAGAGAATTTGCTTTGGTGTTTCCAAGCTGCCTTTTTGTTTTTCACCTCCTATACTGAGCCAACAGATATAGCCAACATACTGGCCAATAGATTCAGTGCCAACTTTACCCCTCTCCCCTCCCCAAGGGCCTTATCACAATACCAGAAGAAAGCCTGGTACCCACCATTTCTGCTGCACAGGTAAAACTGCACTGTCCAAAGTCAAGAATACAGTGTTCATGGAACCTGATAATATCCCTGGCTGCATCCTACATGAGATACAAAATGAACTGGAACCACATCTGTGTGCCCTGTTCAATCACAGCCTTACCTCAGGCTATGTCCCTAATGAATGGCATACTGCTACAGTCATCCCACTCCATAAAGGGGGAGCAACTACAGACTATCACCCCATTAGCCTGATGAGTTTGGTATGCAAAGCTATGGAGTGCATCATCATGGATCTGCTTAACAAAGATACAGGCAATCTCCAAACTCTTGACCCCGCACAGTTTGGCTTTGTCAAATGGAGATTCTGCCTGCTGAACCTGGCTGACTTCTTCGAGGCAGTCACCTAGGCTGTGGATGAGGGTAAGGCAGTGCATACAGCCTACCTCAACCTGGCCAAGGCCTTTGATACCATTCTGTACTCGGTTATCATTGATAAATTCACCAAACTAGGCATAAATCCTTACATCACTAGGTGGGTTGCAAATTGGCTCACAGACAGGAACCACAGAGTGGAAGTTGCAGATTCCAAGTCAGACTGTCGATCAGTCATAAGTGGAGTCCTACAGGGCTCAGTCCTGGGTCCTCTCCTCTTTGGCATCTACTTCTTAGAAGTCCAGGCCAACACAGAAGGACTCTGGCTAACCAAGTTTTCTGATGACTGCAAGCTAGGAGTCATTATCAACTCCCCAAGTGATGCAGACATCCTACAAAAAGGCCTTTCTGAGACCAATGACTGGTGTTGGAACCATGGCCTGAAGCTTAATGCCAAAAAATGCGTTATCATCCCCTTTGGAAAAAACTCAGTTCCCATGAATTACCACATTGATGGGAACCCACTGAACACTGAAGGGGCCATAAGAGATCTGGGCACCCAGGTCAACAGCCACCTCACCTTCAACCAGCACATTGCCACTGTGGTCAGAAAGTCCTTCTACATGGCACATCTTATAACCAAAGGTTTCACATCCAATAAGAAAGAGGTCATCATTTCTCTCTACTCATCCCTCATTAGACCAATCATTGAATATAATGTCCCATTTGGCATGTACCAGATCAGACATCTACAACAGCTGGAGAGGCCACAAAAGTACCTCACAAAAAGGATCCTAGGCCTTAAACACATGTCCTACATGGACAGACTCAAGAAACTTCAGCTGTTCTCAGTCTCTTATTGTCTACTTAGAGGTGATCTCTGCTTGACTAACAAAGCCATGTTCAACCCAGCCCTACTTGAAATGCTACACCTAAAGAAATCCCAATCCCCCCGCGCCACATGCTCCAGAGATCACAACCTCATTACCACAATTAACAGAACATGCTGGAGGGACAGGTTCATCTCTCAAAGACTGCCCATATTCTGGAATAAGCTTCCCATTCATGTCAAGCAGAGCACCTCACTGGCCTGATTCAAGAGAATTCTTGATGAGAGGATGGGTAACAGAAAGTTCACTCCAGGGATCATTCCAGTTGCCCTACTGGATAGGGGCACTGTGAACTAACATCAAGTGGCACGATGCCCAGGCAATTGTTTTGGGCTAGGCCTGTAAAGGCTTCAGAGCCATTAGTCTAGTACACACCTATGAACCTATAAAATGTTTGCTAGATCCTACTTGAAGCAGCCACTGTGGAAAATATTCTAGCATTAACAAGCTTGGGTGCTATGTCTTCTAGTGTAGATAAAATGAATGTTCATTCACAACTGCATCACTGAGCTTTTTAAAATCACTACATATTCACACAAGGACTATTTTTAATAACTGAGATGAAATGAGTGCACCATTCCATTGGTTTCGCTATACTTTCAATAATACCAAGGAGCTGCCTCTTCTTCAGTGAG
This sequence comes from Protopterus annectens, assembly GCF_019279795.1. Lineage (NCBI taxonomy): Eukaryota > Metazoa > Chordata > Ceratodontiformes > Protopteridae > Protopterus > Protopterus annectens. Next base: position 1,693,579,000 of record NC_056731.1, read on the forward strand.
CATAGAAAATGGCATGCTCTTGGATGTGGTCAAGGCATATGGAACAGCATTTGGTTTTAACTTAATCATCACACACACACACACACACACACACACACATATATATATATATATATATATATATATATATATATATATATATATATATATATATCTTTATATTATCTTTATACTAAAACTTAATCTTTACTGGTTCACAATAAAATAGACCAGATTCACCAAGTATATTCTAAAGTTAAGCCCATTTCACATGCCATAGTTAGCGCTGTTGCCTCACAGCAAGGGATTCTCCTGTTTGATTTTCAGCTGGGGTGCCTTTTGTGTGGAGTCTGCAAGTCCTCCCTGCATTTCTGTAGGTTTCCTCTGAGCACTCTGGTTTCCTCCCACATTCCAAACACATGCAATAGGTGGATTGGGTACTCTAAATTGGCCCTAGGTGTCAGTGTGTGCATGTGAGTGAGTGGTGCACCCTCTGAGGAGGGTTGGCCCTCAGGCTAGCAACCAGATCCTGTAAAATCCGTACCTGCTATGGAAACAATGAATGCTGAAGGGTGCTTGCTGCCCAATGTGCTGAAGAGCATGGCAGCAAATACAGGATACATGCAGTACATAAACCCAAATCTCAGACTTGTGCCACTTCTACTCAGACATGACTAGAAATGTACCAATGCACCTGAGCTTGCCAGGCAGGCTATGAATTTTAGTTTTTGCTTAGGTAACCATTTGAAAAGTTGGGACCTGCTAGAGTGAGTCCAGAAACATGGAGACTGAATGGGAAAAAGACAGACTTACATATATTAAGTCCAAGATGGCCATTCCTCAGAATATTCCCTTTTTGCTGAGGCATGGTGATCTCAGAGTTGGTATATATGACTTTAGGAGGTGCAGGGGGCTTGCTGCCCTGAAAAAATGAAGTTTAAAGGAGAAAAGTGGTCTTCAAGAGTCATTCTTTTCCTGGGCTTTTGGTCTTTTTTGTTTTCTAGGCATGATGGCAGTTAGAATTTTTGAGTGCTGACATTTCATTAGGGACCCCTTTGCCTTACATAACTGCTGAAGCTTCAAGAAGCTGCTATGTGTACCATGCAGCAGAATCAGTGCTGAAACTCACTTGAGTTCTATGAATTGGAATCTTAACTTGTCAGTCTCCTTCAGCAATACATACAGTAGTGGCTGAACCAAATAAACATGCTTTCTACACATTACTTAGTTTAATTTTTAGAAGCAATCTCTTTAATCATGTTTTCTTTGTAAATGCAACAAAATAGCCCAGTATGTTGCATCTCTTATACCTTCTGCACATTGTAGCACACCGCTCGGACTCGTTATGGTAACTGTCACACTTATGCATTTAGCAGACTTACACTCACTCTTTTTCTCATGCACTCATTTGGTTTGTCCAGAATTATGCTTCCTTTTAAACTGGCCACGGACTTTTCATTTTACCTCACACACATTTGCCAAGTTCTGATTAGCTTTTTGCCTTTTGAGTAATTTCATCTCTCTGTTGATTTGTATTACTTTTTCTAAAATTAAATAAACCTCACATTGTAACTTCTATATCAGCCAATCCAATCACAATTCTGTCAATTATTTGTTCATCTTTTGTTCATTAAATCAACACTTTTCTGTTAATTCATACAGTAATCTCACAAAAGGATCATCACATTTATCCTTATAGTGTACAAATCTATGAAACCAAGCCCTTTCATGTATTATATTTATTTTTGGCTCAAAATGGCCATATAGCTTGCAAACTGATGAATAATAACATAGCCCAATGTAAATGAAAATAAATTGTATATGTCCTCCACTTCATAGGGTATTTGATTTCATCTTTTTATTTATATAATTTGGTTGACACATCAAATTGTGTGATCCTCTGTTTCCAGGCAAGCCAGCCAAAGAGTTTTAAGAAGTCAAAATGCTCAGGTAGCTTAAATGTGGGTTAAATGTCTTCATTGGTGTTGAAAAAAATAGTTTTTTTAGTGGGAGTGAATAGCTGACATTTGTTAAAATGGCTTTTTTGGAGCTCTTTTTTGCTTACCTGCCTCATCCTATGGCCAATGCCTATGCCCTCAAAAGTGTTGCGGCTGCCAGGTATTGCTTACCACCCCTGGCCTGCCTGGGTTCAGTTGTGACTGGTTGTACAACATAAGGGCATGGGGATGGGATTTCCTTTCACCTTCCACTGGAAGGGTTATGATTTTTTATGACTTATCCATTTTCATCCCCCTCTTTCCAGATTACATGGTACACCTGAGTGTCGGGCATGTAACGGAGAGGTGCAGCGTTTCACCCCACCTCCGCTGCAGCTCAGCAATTTTTTCACCATTCTCCCTCTTGGACTACACACCCTACATCAGTGTCTCCAGTCTGTACTAGATATTACTGACCAGAATGTCCATGCAGCCATCTTCCCATGAAGGATGGTAATGCCCATCCCTCCCAGCTTCTTGGTCAGTTGCCTGGGCCGCTAATTGAATTTGGGTCTGCTGGACAGTATTCAGGGCTTTATCCTGCTACTCCACTGGAGTGGAGTAAAATGGCTTTTTAATGGCAAAATATTTTATTCTGAGCTTGCAGATTCACTCAAACTGGTGTGCTCTGCTTTTAAAAGTGGAAAGTTTTTATTTTTTTTTTATTTTCATTCTTTGAGACAATTTCCTTCTTTGTGGAGTCTGCATGTCCTCCCCACGGTCAAGTGGGCGTTCGAAAGACATGCATTGAATGGGCGGTCCTTCGTTGAAGGTTGGGAGTCGGGCTGGAAACTCGACACCATAAAAACCAACTGTCAGTCATTAGTGGACCGGAGTTCCACTGTGGCGACCCCTAACCGGGAAAAGCCGAAAGACAAACAACAACAACAACAACAATTCTTTGAGACAATTTCTGTTTTGATGCCATGTCAGAGTGCTTGCTCATGGTTACCCTGTAATCTTTATCAATAGTTTCAGAAATCTCACAATACATAATCAGTTTGAACAAGCAGGTATTTTATTTGTAAGAACATCACAGCCCAACAGAAACAATGTTAAAGCTTGAGCATCACATGCGTGAATCAAGCTTAGAAATGCAATGCATTATGGGCATATATACAGTCTTAAAAGGCAATAACACATAATCATTTTAAAATGACAGTGGCTATGTATATAATATATACAAACACTTTGGCAGTGTTATTCCAACTGTCATTACAATTTTCTTTCATAATTACCTCTCCAGCTTCTGAATATTTCAATTTCTGTTAATTAGGTTTAAGTCTAAATGTACTTGGAGGAGCTAGTGAGTCGGTGGGTTTTAAGGGTAGTGAAGCTGAAATGATTCACTGATTTGCTGAATGGTGATTCAGTTGTTAATTGTCTGTTAGCTAAGTTGAATTTTCAAAAATGTCACATCTGAAACATTTCATTTTTGTTATAGCTAAGGGTGAAGATTTTATGACTACCCTTATGTACCCAGATGGAAAAGTGGATCAGAGACTGCTGAGCTTATTCTGATATCTTCTGTGCCGAATACAGTAGTATTGGTATTCATTAGTATTCATTAGTATTCAGTGATGGGTACCAGCACTTCTTCTGACCTTATAAATTCAGGTAGACATCTGTACCAGCTGCTGGAAGCAGCAGAGACTGACATGATCATATGAGCAGGATTGCAGTAGCACAACTGTTCATTGTTCAAATCTCTCATCACTTCTGCTTCTGATATAACCTCATCTGGGATCTGCACAAGTGCTGCTTTTACCAGTTTACCTACCATTTTGGGAGGAATATATACAACCTTTCATAATTTAAAATCATATGATCTGTGACTGATTGTGTGTGGTTCCATCCCTGAATTAATGGGAGTTGTACAGCACTGAGAATTAAGTCAAGCTTGACTGATACAAATAAGCTGATGTGCAGACATTTACTAGAGATAGGTGCACCATCAGACAAATCTCTTGTGTGCGTGGCAGTGGAGGGGGGGGGGGGGTAAGGTCACTCTGACATATGTACCCTAAAATAATTTCAGACTAGATGAAATGGCATACTGGAGTTTAAATGCAAATTGTAAAAAATTGGATAAGACTTTACTATGACATACAGAGCATGAAGAGACATTTAACTAGATATGTAGTTTCTTTCCAGAAATGTTATCTGGACTTGGGTTCCTATTATGTGATTGAAGATGCATTCTTCCAAATGTGTCTTGATCAAACTTGAAAGCACAAAAAGGCAAAATATTGAAACGGCATATAAGCAATTTTTTTCCCTGGGAAAGAATCGCTTGGCCGCTTCCATTAGTTTGCCGTTTTCATCACAGTAGTGTGATCTCGGAGTTGGTATATTTAAGTAGGGAGGGTGTGGGAGATTGGGGGGGGTGAAGCCCCTCAGTTTATATAATGTTTTAAAGGTTTTGTTTTTTTTTTTCTTTTATGGAACAGGGAAAAAATTGTTGTTCTAAGTGTTTGGGATTGCAAGCTTTCACAAGCATTTAATATAGACCCTCTGGGCTTGGCAGGCCATATCTGGAATTACTATTTATGTCATAAAGTTTCTCTGCCCATTGTCTGTTCCATCATATATAGATACTGCTCAGACATTATTACTTCCTCAGAGTGCTACCAGCTTACACCAGAAAGCATTTACTGCTGACATTGTTACTTTCATTTGCACATTATTTCAGTTAAATATTCCCTAATATCCATTGCTAAGTCTGCATTCAAAAAGGTTTCTGGGCTTTGTTTCTTTTCTAATCACATACTTAAGTATATTGCTTTCTTTTGTTTGTGCCTTCCTTGTCACAGTACATTCCACTCGTTAGTGCTGTATAGCTCTCCTAAATCTTCTGAAGCCTTCATTGTCCTTCTGTGCCTTCTTTTAGTCTGAATCTTGCGTTATTGCAACCTTTTCTACCATCTGTCTGTCTTGCAAATTACAGGAGCTTATTTTTCTTCCTTAAATTCCATTTCATGCTGTAAATTTCTGTGGTTGCTTTTTGCTGTACCCATTTTATTTTGACCCTAATCTGCACATCACTACTAAGGCACCATTTCTTTAAATCCAACATACAGTTACCAAAGGGTTGGCCTTTGATTTGTACTAAATAATACTTAGCTATAAGTTAAATGAAGACTCTGAAACATTATTTAAACATGTTGAGTTTTAAAAATCAGCAGCTAATAAAATATTGCAATATGTTTGTAAAATAAAGCTAAGATTTGTATTTAGAACCGATATATCAGCTCAAGAGAAACCTGTAATGAAGTCACAAAGATCCATCTAAAATTGCTCAAAACACAAATGTCATTCCTGATTAAAGTCCAAACAAGAACAAACAAGAAGTGATTGTCCATTATTTCAAACAAGACTGCTGCAGTTGCAAATATAAACCCCGCCAATGCTTGCATATATTCTCTTTATGGACTGTTGTATGAGTACTTGACAGCATTTGTTCAAGGGAGTAGGAAATGACTCAGTTCAAGTAAACTTTAGAAGAAAGTTTCTTCTCTGAACTCTTGTAAAGTGCAAGGTGATCTGCCATGCCTGAATGAACCCATGCTTCAAATTCTGAGAATATAATCTGTGCTGGTTAAGCCCATTGTCCATGTGCTTCAGGTTTGTCCTAAACTGACAAGCTGATACAGAGGCACAAAGTATTTGAATCCATTCATAGTGCATGGAGTGCCATGATTATGTTCTGATATCAAGAAAAAGACAGGCCTGTTAATCAACCTTCTGATGTTAGAAAGCACTGTTAAGATCGGATCTTGCACTAGAGATTAACAGCTGACAGTGCTGGCTGGCCAAGTCCAGTGGCAGAAGGAAAAACAGCTTTCAAAGCTTTTAGATTCTTCAGTTTACCACACTTTTAACAAATTGTCTGGCAGAACAAAGTGTCTAATAGTTCTGAAGCCACTGACTCTTCAGAGGGATACTTTGATTTTGTCTGTGAAGTATTGTGTCTTATCGACTTTCAAAGGCTGTAAAAGCCAATAAAACATTTTGCACTCCTGCATTTTTTTTGTAAGTGGTAATACATGGAGCAGATAAGGATCCATAGACTACAATGAATTATAATCTATTCCCACCAGTGATAACACTTATATGTTTCTGATATGGATGCCAAGAAATTCACTTATTGAGTTTCGCTCTTGAGGTGAATTTCTTGTCATAGGTTCATAGGTTGGTACTAGGCTATCAGCCCTAGGGCCTATACAAGCCTAGCCATAACAATTCCCTGGCTATTTCTTCCCACACTATTTACTTCCCTGGACCCCTGTCAGCAGGGCAACTGACGTGATCCCCAGGGTGAATTTCCAATCATCAAGGTTTCTTTTGAAGAGGACCAAAGAGGTGCTCTGCTTGACATGTATAGGCAGTCTATTCTAGAGTCTGGGGAGTCTCTGGGTCAGGAACCTATCCCTTCAGCATGTTTTGTTTATTGTGATGACAAGGTTTAGATCCCTGGAGCGTGTGGATCTGAGGGATTGGGATTTCTTTAAATGTAGCATGTCCAACAGCTCTGTGTTTGACATGGCCTTGTATGTTAAGCAGAGATCGCTTCTGAGTAGATGATATGCGAAAGAGTATAGCTGGAGTTTTTTAAGGCGGTCAGCATAGGGCATCTGCTTAAGGCCTGTGATTCTTTTAGTGAGGTATTTCTGCAGCTTTTCCAGTTGTTGCAGATGTCTTGAGAGGTACATACCAAATGGGGAGTTATATTCTATAATGGGTCTAATGAGTGATGAGTTCAGTGGGACAATGACCTCCTTTTTCCTGGATGAAAAACCCTTAGTGATGAGATGTGCCACATAGAAGGAGTTCCTGACTGTTGTGGCAATGTGGTTATCGAAGGTGAGACCACTGTCCACCTGTGTCCCTAAGTCTCTTATCATACTTTCAGTGTTTAGTGTACTGACACCTATGTGGTAATTCACGGGTACATGTTTTTTCCCAAAGGGGATAACTATACATTTCTTGGCATTGAGCTTGAGCCCATGGCTCCGGAAGGACTGTGGCTGACCAAGTTTGCAGATGACTGCAAACTGGGTGCCATAATCGACTCTCCAGCCGACACAAGCATCCTACAAAAGGGCCTCATAGAAACAGACAACTGGTGCCAGAGCCATGGCCTCAAGCTAAACGCCAAAAAGTGTATAGTCATCCCTTCGCAAAACAAAGTGCCCACAAATTACCACATAGATGGTAATCCATTAAGTACGGAAGAAGTAATTAGGGACCTGGGGATCCAAGTTGATAGCAATCTCTCATTCGACAACCACGTGGCCAAATGGTTAGAAAATCATTTTATATAGCCCACCTAATCATGAAGGGATTCACATCTAGATCAGGGGAGGTCATCGTGCCTCTTTACTCATCCCTCATCAGGCCCATAATTGAATACAATGCCCCTTTTGGGATGTACCTTACCAGACACCTGCAGCAACTGGAAAGACCCCAAAAGTACCTCACCAAGAGGATCAAAGGGCTCAAACAGATGCCATATGCTGCCCGGTTAAAGAAACTCCAGCTCTACTCAGTGGCATACCGCCTGCTCAGAGACGATCTGTGCCTGACGTATAAAGCCATGTCCAACCCGGAATTAATGGACATACTGCACCTCAGAAAATCCAAATCCCATCGAGCTACGCGCTCGAGAGACTTGAACCTCAGCACTGAAATAAATAGGACATGCTGGAGGGACATATTTATAACTCAGAGGCTCCCTTCACTCTGGAATAAAATCCCAGTCCAGGTTAGGCAGAGTCCCTCATTGACTCTCTTCAAGAGGAATGGATGGGAGATCGTAGATTTACTCCGGGCATCACTTCTGTGTCACTGTTAGACAGAGGCACAGTATACTAACCTCGAAAAAGGGCATAGCAAAATTCATTTAAAATGAGTGGCGAAAGCCAAACACACTCTGGCTAGGCTTGTAAATGCCCTAGGGCAGATAGCCTAGTATGAACCTATGAACCTATGAACCAAGCATCTATTTCTGTAAGGCCCTTTTTTAGAGTATCCACATAATTTGGGGATTCAATAATGGCTCACAGTTTTCAGTCATCTGTGAACTTTGTTAGCCAGAGTCCCTTGGTGTTGGCCTGTACTTCAGAGAAGTAGATGCCAAACAAGAGTGGTCCCAGGACTGAACCCTGAGGTACTCCACTTGTCACTTGTCTGGAGCTGGATTTGGAGTTGGCTACTTTTACAGTGTGGGTTCTGTCAGTAAGCCAGTTGGCAACCCTTTGAGTGAAGTAGGGATTAATGCCTAGCTTAGTAAGTCTATCTATGATTCCAGAGTGGGGGATGGTGTCAAAGGCCTTGGCGAGGTCTAGATAGACAGTGTGGACCACCTTACCCTCGTCCACGGCTCTGAAGACTGATTTGAAAAAGTCAATCAGGTTCAGGAGACAAGATCGGCCCTTCACGAACCCAAACTGGGTGGGATCCAGTGTTTGAAGGTTGCCAATGTCATTGTTTATAAGTTCCTTGATAATACGTTCCATGGCCTGGCAGATCAGGCTCGTCAGACTAATGGGGCGGCAGTTGCCAGGATCCAAGTCTTCAATACACAATAAGGTGGTTATGAATGGATTTTAATCCTGTGTGTTGTAAAGTTATAACCCTTTACAATGCCTGTTCATATGAAGGTGTAGCTAAAACTGATAACTGTAAGTCGGGTTAACGTTTTCGGTATAGGCAGCCTCGCACCCAGTTATTTTAGGGTCAAGCAGCACTTTGGATATACATTCTTTTCCGCTCTCTGCCGCATGTTACTTGGAAACAGCAGTGAGAAATGTTCTTTTCTAGCTTGTCATTAAGGAAATTCAAGGAAGGTACTGATGAAAGTATACAAGTTCTACATGCATTTTCATCAAATCATTCAGAATGGAGCCACTGCCTAATGCAATAGTTTCTAGTCGACTATTATTTATTTATCTATTTATTTGTTTACTTCATTTGTTTGCTAAGTAGATAAACAGATAATTTCAATAATACCCTTTTCATTCATAATGTAAAACAACAAATAACTCAGTAGAGAAAATGCAATTACACATCTCCAAATGCAGTTAAGCTATTAATACAATAAATGCACTAAGATAGTCAAGACTGAATAGGGAGCAACACGGTGCTTCAGAAGTAAGATATCTGCTTGACAGCTCCATGGTTTGGGGTTCAGTTCTGACTTCTGGGTCATGGTTGCATGCTTTCTGCAGATGTCCCAGTTTCCTCTCACTGTCCAAAAAGATTCTGTTTGATTATTTATAATAAGTTGTCCATGTGTATTGTTTTTACCCTTGCTTTATTGTGGACTGGGTTGTAGTTGAAAAAGGTTTATGGACTACCCCACGGTCCTTATAAGCAAATGTTAGATAAATAAAGTAAGCTAAAGCACAGTATGCAATATGTATAAATAGCAACAAGCTAAAAGAGGAAGAACTAATAAACACAGCTGTTATTGGTAGATACTTTCAGGATACTAAAACAAATAATATACACCATGCAAGAGTCAATTAAAATGAATGGGGTTATTCACAGACCATTCCTGTACTCATACTCATGACATGGCTGCAATTCTGCTGTAAAGTACAATTCAGACATAGAAGAAAGCAATGTACATGTATACTGTACAATTAAAATAAATAACATGGCTTGACACAAACTGCTCATAACTGATAGCTTGAATATGCATACGCTCAAAATGCACGCAGTCAGGCTTGTCATCTTACAAGCACAGGCATCACACATAAACATTTCATAAGAATAACGTTTTTTTGCAGGTGGGCAAGACTCCCTGTATTCCACCCCTCATATTATAAAATAAAATCATTAAAAAAAAAACTTCTTATTAGATTTTAAAGATATCAAAACATAAAATCAAAAACTTTTTAAAAACACAATGATTGTTTAACTATTTACAGAAGTCCATAGTAAGATTTCCTTATACAAAACTAGACCAGTAATACTTTTCAAGTAAATCACGTAATTTTTGCCAAGATATGTATTGATGAGTGAGTAACTAAATATCATATATTATTAAACAACATTATTAACCAAAATTATCTGGTTTACTTACCTATCCATGCCTATTGAGCATCACTGCTTAACATTAAATAAGGGCATGTGCTTACCCATCACTGCCAGAGCCAGATTTCTACTAAATACACTTACCTTCAAACTGCTGAATGAAAATTACTGTCCACCATTAATGAATATGCTTATGATACACAAAAATTACAACCTACAAGATTATGAAGCTACACAATTGGCAAAACCTAACTTTATATTAGCCTGCACAGAAACAGTATTGTGCAAAATTGCCCCAGCTTCATGGAATAATATGCCAAATCAATTAAAGACACTTAATAGCTCATTTGATAAAGGAAACATGCTGTAATTGTTTTAAAGATACAGGCTAATATATTCCTCCATATATCTATTGGCATTAATGCTAATGTTGATTTCTGTTGCATTAATCTTACCCATAATTCTTCATAGGCAATATTTGGATGCAGTAAGCTAATATATATTATATATGTATACACACACACACACACACACATATATATATATATATATATATATATATATATATATATATATATATATATATATACATATAGATAGACAATATATATATATATATATATATATATATATATATATATATATATATATATATACACACACATATACAGATATTTGAAAAATAACACTGACCGTCCAACTTTAGTAATCATAGGATGCTATTAACTATTACATTGTTTTTGGTTTGGTAAATGGGTCTAGCAACACAATAGCCGTTGCATTAATAGTATACATCTCTGTGCTGCAATTTGTTGACTGAGTTGCTCCTTAGCTATCCATACTAAAGAATAAAATCTAGGATGTGATGTATGCATATCTCTCAACCTCTTATCACAAAATAATCTGGACAAGGCTAAAATAATGGTGGGACAAAAGCCCAAAATAGGGACAGAGTTTAAATATTGATCTTACAAAATTGCTAGAATAACAGGATTCATGTTGACATGCATTTTTTAAAGAATATGAAGTCTAAACTCAAATGTATGTCATTATCTGGTGGCTTCCGTCCTCAGTGATTTGACAGAGAAAAACAAATTTTGTTAGGAACAAACCAAAAATATGAGGCCAAAATTTGCACATTCTGTAAAAATCTGGACAGTTGAGAGGTATGGATTTTGATTTTCCACTATTGATTGACAAACTACAGACACTTGTTTTGTAGTGCTGCCTTGAGCAGAAATTCAGTTTATTCTCTCCTATTGTTTGTATTTATGTGCATTCTGTTACTCTGCTGTTATATATAATAAACTTTACAAATTTGTTACACAGTACGTCTTTATCATGGTGCCTGGGTAGTGGCTGAAAACAGTCCTTTGACCTGTCTACCTACTTTATTCACAAATGTAAAATAAAATAAAAATAAGTAAAAATTACTTTGAGACCACCAAACCTAAGAAAAAGAGAAAACAGGTAAATATATTCTAAAATATTTTCAGTCCGTGAAAGCTTGTGATTTTGGAGAACAGAAAGCAAACTTAAAACTGGACAAAAACATATTGCTTCTTCTTAAAACAGCTGACAAAGTAAGAGCATTGCTGCCTTAAGCAATAAAGAGTGAATTGAGCAGTAGAGCATCCATTACTTGACACCTAGTTAGGAAAGAAATTTCTAAATAGATTTTTTTTCAGCAATAAAGGTGTAAATCCTTACATAAATTCCATTAAATATACTGATCCCAAGGATATTGCCAATATCCTGGCAGATCGATTCAGTGCAAACTTCACCCCCCTCTCACCCCCTAAAGGGCCCATCTCAATACCAAAATATTGCCAAATTCCAGCACTCACGGCCACACAGGTAAAAAATGCACTCTCCAAAGCTAAGAATACAGCATCCATGGTGCCAGACGACATCCCAGGCTGTGTACTACATGAACTACAAAATTAACTGGCACCTCACCTAAGTGCCATGTTTAATCATAGCCTCACCTCAGGCTTCATGCCCAATGAGTGGCGCACAGTTACAGTTATCCCACTCCACAAGGGGAGATCCACCTTGGATCCTGGGAACTATTGTCCCATCAGTCTGACAAGCCTGATCTGCAAAGCCATGGAATGCATTATCATGGAACTTATAAACAAAGACATTGGCAACCTTCAAACACTAGAGCACACACAGTTTGGTTTCATAAAAGGCTGATCTTGTCTCCTCAACCTGATTGACTTCTTCAAATTGGTCTCCAGAACCGTGGATAAGGGTAAGGTGGTCTACACAGCCTATCTGGACCTCGCCAAAACCTTCGACACCCTCCCCCACTCTGGAATCATAGATAAACTTACTAAGCTGGGCATTAATCCTTGATGGGTTGCCAACTGGCTTACTGACAGAACCTACACTGTAAAAGTAGCCAACTCCAAATCCATCTCCAGACAAGTGAAAGGGGAGTACCTCAGGGTTCAGTCCTGGGACTGCTCTTGTTTGGCATCTACTTCTCTGAAGTACAGGCCAACACTAAGGGACTCTGGCTAATGAAGTTCACAGATGACTGCAAACTGGGAGCCATTATTGATTCCCCAAATGATGTGGATATTCTACAAAAGAGCCTTGTAGAAACAGATGCTTGGTGCCAGAGCCATGGGCTCAAGCTCACTGCCAAGAAATGTATAGTTATCCCCTTTGGGAAAAAACATGTACCCATGAATTACCACATAAGTGGCAGTACCCTAAACACTGAAAGTGTGATAAGGGACTTAGGGGCACAGGTGGACAGTGGTCTCAGTTTCGATAACCACATAGCCACAACAGTCAGGAAATCCTTCTATGTGGCACACCTCATCACTAAGGGCTTTTCATCCAAAAAAAAGGAGGTCATTGTCCCACTGTACTCATCCCTCATCAGACCCATTATACTGTATAATGCCCCATTTGGTATGTACCTCACAAGACATCACTAACAACTGGAAAGGCCACAGAAATACCCCACTAAAAGAATCACAGGCCTAAAGCAGATGCCTTATGCTGGCCGTCTAAAAAAACTCCAGCTATACTCTGTCGCATATCGCCTACTCAGAGGTGATCTCTGCTTAACATACAAGGCCATGTCAAACCCAGTGCTGTTGAACATGCTACACTTAAAGAAATCCCAATCCCTCAGAGCTACATGCTCCAGGGTTCTAAACCTGGTCATCACAATGAACAAAACATGCTGGAGGGATAATTTCCTGACCCAGAGATTCCTCATTTCTGGAACAGACTGCCCATACATGTCAAGCTGAGTGCCTCTTTGGCCCTCTTCAAAAGGAACCTTGACGATTGGATGGGAGATAGGAAATTCACCCTGGGGATCACGTCAGTCACCCTGCTAGACAGGGGACCAGGGAAGTAAATATTCTGGGAAGAAATAGCCAGGGAATTGTTATGGCTAGACTTGTATAGGCCCTAGGGCTGATAGCCTAGTACCAACCTATGAACCTATGAACCTATAACTCTCTGGATTGCTGGCTGTCTCACAGATAGGACCCAAGAAATTAGCATCAGTAAGGCCACCTCAATCAAGGGACCGGTCACTGGCAGAGTACCCCAGGACTCCTATTCGGCATCTATCTTTTGGAAGTCAAGGCTGCCATTCAAGTCCTCTTGCTCACCTAGTTTACAGATGACTGTAAACTGGGTCCTATTAGATCCCCCCTTAGGCACCAACATCTTGCAAATGGGTTTGATGCAGAAAAAAATAGTGGTGCCAAAGCCATAGCCTGAAACTCAGTGTCAGAAATGGATTATAATGCCCTTTGGGAAACTGTCAATCCAAGTTAATTACTCCATTGATAAAACACCCCTAAGAGTCGACCCAGTAATAAAGGATCTGGGAACATATGTAGACAGTAATCTGGCCTTTGACCAACACATAGCCAAGATAATAAGAAAATCATTCTATGTTGTCCAACTAATAGGTAAGGGTATGACATCCTGGTTCAAGGAAGGTATAGAACCATTCTACTTGTCCCTTATCAGAGCTATCATTGAATATAATGCCCCTTTGGCATACATCTAACCAGACACTTGCAAAAGTTGGCACACCCAGAAAGGTTTCTCACCATGAGGAGGTGGAGGTCCAGTGAAGTTATAGTACCACTCTACTCGACCCTTATCTGACCTGCCATTGAATACAATGCCCCATTTGATGTATCTGACACTTGCAACAGTTGGAGCACCCATAAAGGTTTCTCACAAGGAGACTTCAGGGCATGAATACTCTGTCCAATCTCAATTGACTAAAAGCTCTGACTCTGTATTCAGTCTTCTATCAGCTGCTGAGAGGAGATCTTTGCTTGGCTTACAGGACTTCCTCCAATCCAACCCTGATGGATCTGTTGAACATATACAAAACAAACCACAGCAGGAACACTAGATTCAAGGACCTGAGCTTCACTTTTGACATAAATAGAACATGTTGGAGCGGCAGATATGTATCCCAAAGTATCCCAACACTACAGAATAGGTTCCCCATCCATGTAAAACAGAGTTCATTCCTGACCCTGTTCACATGAAACCATGATAATTGGATGAGAAATCATAAAGCTACCCCCAGTCTGGCCTACATGTCCCTTATGGACAGAGGCTGTCAATAAGAAAAGTATTATCCTAACTATCCCCCCCCCCCAAATCCTTAGTTACCTTCCTTACCTCCTTGGTGATTCTGTGTATGAATGTTTGCAGGTTAGGATTAGAGTATAGGTTAGGGAAGGGAATAAATTTTGTCTTGTGAATATATCGTTGTGTGAGTACTGTGTGTCTGTGTGTGTTTACTAACATTAATATAACATTTAGTGTTGGTGTTAGGTTTAGGCTTAGCACATATAAATAAGGTAGAGAGGAGGGACAAAGTTAGTGTAGTGTGTATCCTTTCAACATTCTTCACAATGTCCCTTCTACAGTGGTACCTGTTTAGTACCTTAATATTGCATATTCTGAATAAAAAAGATAGACAGATAGATAGATAGATAGATAGATAGATAGATAGATAGATAGATAGATAGATAGATAGATAGACAAAAACAGAGAGAGAGAGAGAGAAAGAGAGATGACTATATAAACTGTATGATATGAGTATGTAAGCAATAATACATCAAGATGCAAGTATTAAACAGCCATTCCTTCATGCCCAGGATGTTATGCTTTATAGGCTTAACATGCAATTGCCTTGCAAGGTTCAGATTACAATCTAATGTGTGAAATCATTTCAGTTTCAAAATGCATTATGTATTTATTTATTTATTTTGCTAAGCAATTATTTTATGGGGGTACTATTCAAATTGGGAATTGAAACTATTGTTAGGCAAGCAGATATATATTAGTAAATATATGCAGTATAAACACACACACACACACACACACACACACACACACACACACACACACACACACACACACACACACACACACACACACATATAAATATACATGAAATAGAACTACCATTCGAGACAGAAAATGTTGACTAACTTAAGTTAATAAAATACAGTAGAAAAGTCCAAACCCCTAGAAAAACAAAGAAAAAACATGCCAGTTCAGTAGTACAGTAATTCATAGGTCTGTCGGCACAGAGAAATAAGGCTCTGAGTTGTTTATAGATGCTTCCTGTAGTCAAGAGTGCAAGAGTTGATTCCTTACACATCTATATGCCTACTGTGTGACTCTGAATAAGTTACATGGCCAGACAATGTCCACAGGTCAGCCCTGAAAAGGATCAATAAGTTTTATATGTATATGTATATATATATATATATATATATATATATATATATATATATATGTATATATATATTTATATATATATATATATATATATATATATATATATACATATATATGTATACATATATATTATTTTTTATATGTGTGTGTGTGTGTGCATATATATATATATATATATATATATATATATATATATATATATATTAGGTTAAGTCAATATACTTTGAAAATTAAACTGCAATTTTGCCAAAAAGCAATGAATTATGAACCTTGCTCTAACAGTTGAAAGTGCCAGTGGGCTGTGCCTGGTGCACATCTTCTTTGAAGTGCCTTGAGGATTTTCTCATAATTCCCAAACCATGGCTTTGTGGCCATGCCTTATACAAATGAGAGCAATCCAGTGGAGAGGTGCATGCTAATTAGCCATGTGCTTTCCCTCCCAGAACAGGGTCCAGGAAAGCATCTGCACAGCCAGTGATCCCTGATATCTCACAAGTGTGTAGAAAGCCGGCCGCACCATGTTGCAGTAGCTGACTGTGTTCATCTGCTGGAACTGAAAGTAGTATGGGGATCAGAGGGTGGAGTGAGCCACTACACACTAGCGACTACTCTAAAGTCATGAGAAAAATGGTACTTAAACCAGAATGGGGATCAGAGGGCAGAGGGAGCCTCTAGACACTAGAGATTGCTCTAAAGTCATCTGATGTAATGGTACTTAAACCAGGACGGGGATCAGGGGGGTATAGGGAGCTACTAGACACTAGAGATGACTCCAAACTCACATGCTGTAATGGTACTTAAACCAGAATGGGGATCAGGGGGTGGAGGGTGCCCCTAGACACTAGGGAGTACTCTAAATTCATGTGATGTAATGGTACTTAAACCAGAATGGGGATCAGAGGGCAGAGGAAACCTCTAGACACTAGCGATTACTCTAAGTCATGTGATGTAAAGGTACTTAAACCAGGATGGGGATCAGGGGGGTGGAGGGAGCTACTAGACGCTAGAGATGACTCTAAACTCACATGCTGTAATGGTACTTAAACCAGAATGGGGATCAGGGGGTGGAGGGTGCCCCTAGACACTAGGGATTACTCTAAAGTCATGTGATGTAATGGTACTTAAACCAGAATGGGGATAAGGGGGTTGGAAGGAGTCACTAGGCACTAGGGATTACTCTAAACTCATGTGCTGTAATGGTACTTAAACCAGAAAGGGGATCAGGGGGTGGGGGTAAGCACTAGCCATCAGGGATGCGACACTTGTGCCATATTAGCACTTACAGCAATACAAGGAGTGGGAGGTAGGAGTAAACACTAGCCCCAGCAATATAACATTTCTACCATAGAGGCACTTAAACAAGTAAGGGCACAGGAGGTGGGAAGGAGCACTAGACACCAGGAACATTACATGTTAATGGCACTTAAAGCATTATGGGGATCGAGGTGTGGGGGGAACCACTAGACACAAGGCAGTACTCTATACTCTTAGACCTTAATGACACTTAAACTACTAAGGGGATCATGGAGACAACTCAGAGATATTTACAATGACTGTGGTGTGAATGTGAGTGTTTCTGTTTGAATGTGTACTTGAGTATGTAGGAGATTGACTGAGAAGGAAGGCCTATGCGTATATGATGTGGCTGCATCAGTTAAATACTATGATGTGCAGATCAGCAATGACCTGCATGTCATGGTAGTGAATATGATACATGTAAATTAGCCAATAATGAACTATTTCCTCATTGTGGCTAACGTGTCTCTGAATTGCAAAATACCATGTCATGGGAGCAGGGCCTTTACATCTCACTCTAGTCCCCTTTCGTGAATCCCCCAGGATTGTCTTACTCTCACGATATTTTACTGTTAACTATTTGTTGATACAGTTGATGCATTATAATAATTACACTTAACATTAATTACAAAATGAATCAAAAAGAAATATTGCACTGTTATCATCAGCACTTTCACTTCCCTCCTTATCACATAGCTACAGGCCAAGGCCAAACATTCTATGGTTTTCCACCACATGCAGAAAGAACTAACCTCAGTTGCCTAGATGAAACAATGTTATTCCCTACCTATCAGTCACCCTGTCATCAGGGATACTGATTTACGGTTTTCAAAAAACTAAAGTCTGTTTCCATGAGATGAAATAAAGGAATTATATCTATGATTTTTAAATGAAATTTCTAGTGATGAATGTGATTTAATTGTAATTTCTTACTGCATCTATATATATGCAAAATTAGAAAACATTCTAGGTACACAACAGCCAATAAAGCAAGCTGCCAGAATTATAATTAGTACACATGAGAAAGAATAAAGGCTGTGGTAAATGAGTGCTCTGGCCAAAAATTCCAAATTCTGTAAAATGTCCATGTTTTTCTAAACTCAGGACAGTAGAAATTCTGTATTTACTAACAATTCCCCAGAAAAAAGTGGAAAAATTGGAAAAAAAAAAGAAAACTGTGTTCTTGTTTATCACTTTCAGAAAATCACCAAATGGAGTTTATCTTATGATCTTCTGAGATTTATTCATTTGTTTATTTGTTAAGTGAAGGGGAGCTATTCTCTTTCAACTTTACATTAAAAAAGAAGAACACCAGGTAAATACATGGCCATTGTTAACAGGATACACTGTCTGCACTGATCACCCATATTTTTGGTTTTAAAAAAGTTATCGCAGTAGGATGGTGCAAATATAAACAGGCAAAATATCATTCCTTGCAGGAGACCAGATAATATGGAAATAGTCAAACATCAGAGATGTATCCAATCAGAAAGTAGTCCTTTTTGGGTTGTGAAGGTTATGTTTGTGTGCATGTGTGCATGTGTGGGTGTGTGCGTGTGTGTGTGTGTGTGTGTGTCTGTGTGTGTGTGTGTGTGTGTGTGTGTGTGTGTGTGTGTGTGTGTGTGTGGGCGTGTGTGTGTGTGTGTGTGTGTGTGTGTGTGTGTGTGTGTCTGAGTGTATGTGAGTGTGTGAGTGTATGTGTGTGTGTGCGTGTGTGCGTGTGCGTGTGTGTGTGTGTGCGCAAGTGTGTGCAGGTCACTGATTCTTACATCTGCTTGATCACAGATTTTCTCCTAGTTGATCACAATCAGTTATCAGAGGTGTACTCAGTCTGAAGGAACATGCTGTTAAGGAAAAGACAATATATCAGGTTTTTACATGAAAGTTACCAGTGAAGGCACTTAATCAAAGTTAAATGATCGTTGATCTAACTTAGTAGAGACTCTGTTGGCATGACTTTGTGTAATGAAGGGGAATCTTTGTGTGAAAAAATAAGTGACTTTGTCTTGGCCAAAGGAAGTACACTCTGTCGGAAGTTATGTCATTATTATCATCATTATCAAAATCAACCCTCTTTTTTTCCATTTTTTCTACTTGGGTTCGGGGTGTTGTATTGGGTGTTACCACCTTTTTTGATTTATGTCACTCCCCTACCTTATGACAGTCAAGCCTGACTGTCGCAGGTCTTCTTTCAGATAGTCCATCCATCTCTTGGCTGGACATCCTCATTTATTTTTGCCTTTTTCCTGTCTCTAACAAATCTTTTTCACTAAATCATTTTCTGGCTTCCTGCACATGTTCGATAACCACTATTCTGTTTGTTGTTCTTTGTGACTGGAACTGCTTTGGCTTCTGCTCTAATGTTAACATTTCATTATCTGGCTCACAGTGTGCATCCTACCACCTTTCCTAGGCACTTAATCTCCATCACCTCTAGCTTCCTCAGCTGTTCTGCCTTCACTGCCCAGGTCTGTGTACCATACAGAAGTACTGGATGCTCCACTGTTCTGTACACCATAGTTTACAGCTTCTTTGGCATTCTTCTGTCACACACTACCCTTGACATTCTGTGTCAGTTGGCTGCTGCATATCTGATTCTAGCTTTGACCTCCTCATTCAAACTTACCTTCTTCTTAACCACACCTCCCAGATACTTGATACTATTAATCTGTTTCACCATTTCCCTTCTATTTTAATTTTCAACTTCTTCTGATTTCCCCCATTTGCTGACATGTACTGTCTTGTCTGCACTCATATTCATACTATGTTCCTTCAGTTTTTCATTCCATTCCCTTATAATTTTCTCAAATTCCTTTTCAGAATCTGCTTGTAATGTCACATTTTCGCATAATGCAGCTTTGACCATATGTCCCCTCCAACCTGTTTTCTAATGTAGTCTATCTCCAGTATAAACAGCAGTGTGCTGAGAGCTGAGGCCTGATGCCTGATGCACACCCACTCGCACTGGGAATTCATTTGTGAATTCAAACACTGTTTTGCACTTGTGTCATTGTGTTGTTGCACATAGCTTGCACTAAGTATACCAATGTTTCTGTGACTTTGAACCATTGCAGGACTGCCCAAATCAGCTTTTTTGGGGCCTTGCTTTTTGCAAGTCTAGGAATGCACAGTTGGAGTCATTTCTGTTCTCCGTCTTCTTCTCCATCGTCTTTCTCACTGCAAACACTGGGTCAGTTGTGCTGCATTCTAAGCTAAATCTGAACTGATCACCTCCCATCCTGCTTTCTACTACTCTGTATATTCATTTATCAATCACCCCCAGCACTTCCATGCAGTGTTACAAGAGTTTGATACCTCTGTAGTGCCCACCTTTGTTCTTGTACATTGGTGCTAGCATGCTTATTTTCCAGTAATTTTAGATATGCATTTCTCTCCATACTGCTATGAGCACCCTCAGAAACCATTTTTCCCTAACTCACCCAATGCCTTGATCATTTCTGCTGTGATTTCATCTGAGTCTGCTGTTTTTCCCAATTTAATTTTCCTTAATGCTGTTCTTCTTTTAAGGTGGGTTCTTTTTCCTCTTTCACCATAGGCTGAGTATGGGACAGTAAAGCTTCTGTAGGGTTTTTTTCATTAATAACCCTGTCAGAAAGCATGCATTCTACATATAATGTCTCTGGGGAAGGATCCAGCACTGCTGTTTCGGGGTATCTTCTTCTTCTTCTTCCATCTTTCCCTGCTAGGGGTTGCCACAGTGGAATAACAGTCTGCAGAATGATTGGCAGTGGAGTTTTATCTTATGATGAGAAAAATCAAGACATAGCCTGTCTTTTGGCTTTCAGAAATATTTTATAATTGGAATTTCAAAGCATGCCTGCTACAAATGTCAAGTCAGCTCAACTCACAACAAATATATTTCTCATTGAGTAAACACTTAATTCACAAAAGCAGAAATATTTCAGTGTTTTTATAGCATCAAAATAAAAAAATTGTCCTGCAAGACTGATGATTTCAAGCATCTGAAATGCTCAAGAAGAAAAAAAAAACTTTACTGCGAACCATGAATTGGCACTCATAAAGTAAAGGTGAATGCATTTTATTGTTTGCACCTAAAAGCAAAACCTACATATAATTTATTAAATAATCTTCAGATTTGCTCTTCAAATCATTTTACTAGAAAATGCCAGTGTTTCAGCACTATAACCTGTATTGTTAGACATCAACAACGGGGCTGTTCTGACATCATAATGTGCCAGGCTGTTAAGTTACTTTGGGACTACAGGACTTATTTTTCAATTCAGGAAAGGAACACAGAACCAGAATATATTTTACTGAGACAGAATTATATAAGAATTGAAAACTGAATGTATTTCACCAATCAAGTGTAATTTTGGTTTCAAGTAGGAGTGTGCATACATTTTCCCTTCAGGGTAGAGAATGCAACAAAGAATCAGAATATACAGTGGATATAAAAAGTGTACACACCCCTGTTAAAATGCCAGGTTTTTATGATATAAAAAATGGAGACCACAATAAATCATTTCAAAACTTTTCCCACCTTTATTGTGACTTATAACCTGTACAATTTAACTGAAAAACAAGCAAATCTGTTAGGGGAAAAAACATAAAAAATAAAAATGTACAATAAGCTGCTTGCATAAGTGTGCACACCCTTAAACTAATACTTTGTTGAAGTGCTTTTTGATTTACTTTCAGCATTCAAGTCTTCCTAGGTAGGAGTCTATCAGCATAGTACATCTTGACTTGGCAATATTTGCCCACTCTTCCTTGCAAAAGCGCTCCAAATCTGTCAGATTGCGAGAATATCTCTTGTGCACAGCCCTCTTCAGGTCACCCAACTGATTTTTAGCAGATGCCTGAAGATTTTGGGCCAAAAGTGACTGGTATTTGGAACTGTTCATAACTCCCTCCATCTTGACTTAAGCCCCAGTTTCAGCTGAACAAAGCAACCCCAAAGCATGACAGTGCCACCACCATGCTTCACCATGGGGATAGTGTTCTTTTGGTGATGCAAAATGTTGTTTTTGCGCCAAACGTACCTTTTGGAATTGTAGCCAAAAAGTTCAACCTTGGTCTCATCACATCATAATACATTTTCCCACATGCTTTGAGAAAATTGATGTATTGTTTTGCAAATTTTACCCAGGCCTAGATTTTTTTTTGTGCAAGAAAAGGCTTCCATCTTGCAACCCTACCCCATAGCCCAGACATATGGAGAATACGGGAGATTGTTGTCACATGTTTGTTGTCACATGCAGTACACAATCAGTACTTGCCAGAAATTCCTGCAGCTCCCTCAGTGTTGTCGTAAGTCTCTTGGCAGCCTCTCTGACCAGTTTTCATCTTGTCTTTTCATCAGTTTTGGAGGGAAGTCCAATTCTTTGCAACATAACTCTTGCCCCATATTTTCTCCACTTTTTGATGACTGTCTTCACTGTGTTCCATGGTATATCCAATGCTGTGGAAATTTTTTGTACCCTTCTCCTGACTGATACCTTTCAACAATGAGATCCCTTTGATGCTTTGTAAGCTCTCTGTGAACCATGACATTTGCTATAGCAGGCAACTGAGTAAATGTCAGGAAAATCCTACTAGGACAGCTGAACTTTATTTGGGGTTAATCAGAGTCTCTTTAATTGATGGCAGGTGTGTACCCAAGAAGACTGAATGCTGTAATTAAATCAAAAGGTGCTTCAACAAAGTATTAGTTTAAGGGTGTGCACACTTATGAAACCAGCTTATTAGATGTTTTTTTTATTTTTTATATTTTTCCCATAAGAGATTTGTTTGTTTTTCAACTGAATTGTGCAGGTTATAGGACACATTAAAGGTGGGAAAAGTTTTGAAATGATTTATTGTGGTTTCATTTTTTATATCAGAAAAAACATGGCATTTTAACAGGGGTGTGTACACTTTTTATATCCACTGTATCTGTACTGAACTGGTATTATCCTGGAAGAAATCTAACTATATGTTTTTTATATATATATATATATATATATATATATATATATATAGCTGTGTGTGTGTGTGTGTGTGTTTCTGTGTGTGGGTCTACTTCAGATTGTTGAATGGCTGAGACCATATGCACGAAACCATGGAACATCAAAACCTAAAAAAAAGAAAACAAAAAAAACTTTTTTTTGCTGCAGCAGGGGGACTACGTGCCTCTGCACCCCCCACACCCGCTGGTACTTAAATATATCAACTCAGAGATCACGCTTAAATTGAAGTGAATGGGAATTTTCCCCTACAGCGATCTCCATGCAAATGGTTCAATGTTCTAAAAAAACAATGCTTTCGTCTCGGTGAACCGCAGTTCGACATTCCAGATGTTCAACAATCTGAAGAGGACCCATATATATATATATACACACACACACACACACATATATATATATATATATATATATATATATATATATATATATATATAAATAAGTGTGTGTGTATATGTATATACACATACACACGCACATATATATATAAATATCTAGTACATATGCTCAAATGCATAAATCACCGAATGTCAAATACACGAACACAAGCCACCAAAAACACTAAACAACGAAAATACATTCCACCGAATCATTAATCATCGAAAGTGATATCACAGCACTGAATTGCAGCATAACTACACTGACTTACGTAATGTTAGCACAAAACCCATCTGCAATAGAAACACTTCATTAGATAAGAAGTAAGAAACACATTATGTATTTATTCAGATATTTATGTAATTAGTGCTTATACATAATGGAAAAAGACATCCATAGATTAGCAATTGCTTTTAGGTACTCGAATGCAGTATACTCCTCCCTATGTAAGAATAAGGTTTGGAATTGTTTTTGCCGACGAATAACAGACTGCTTCTTTGGAGTGGGTGGGCATGCAGAAGACATCCTGCAGTGTACTTCTTCTACTCTGTTCTGCTCCCTGGTAACTGCTTGTAGAATGCTATACATGTCAAACAAATGTCTTCCAGCTATACAACAAAGCCTCCTGTGCCACGCTTCAACTGTGTTTTGCGTTCTGGGCAGATTCAACTCATTCAATTTACTGATGTTCCAGAATTGCACAGGAAATAGTGGAAGGAATCTGATAGAAGTTGTAGACCTAGTTTTCAGGCTTCTGGGTTTCCCTATCAGATACCACTCTTCAAAATACTTTAGTAGCACTTTGCCCATGATAGGAAAGTTCTGTTTTAACTGCTTGAAACATGCCTATCACTGCATCCTCTTTTAGGAAAGATAATGCTGTCAGCTGCTTAACACATTGCTGGAAGTAAATATCTGTGTTGTATAGTGAAGCCAGCCCTAAACACTGAATCTTCCTCCAAATGTTTCTTTCGAAATGGAAGAAACACCCTTTGCATACCACTCCATTAATATTGCGGTTTACGCTCTGAATTGCTGCAGGCTCAAAGTCACACAGCACAAATGGGATCTTTACATTTAGTTTCCGGTCAGTGAAAAACTCAAAGATACATCTCCACATTAGGTTGTATGCAAGTATTGACTTTTTATTCATGAAACAATACATAAGGGGTACACTTGCTTTCAGCACCGTACTTGACAACACTATGAATGGTGTACAGCTGACGACATTCTGCACCTCGTTTGAAGTAAGCGCCATCCATTAACCATATGTTTGCAACTGTTAAGTCATGCAAATTAGCATCTGTTGTCAGCACTAGTACCTTGATGTTATTGGTGATATCTTCACAGGACTGTTTAAAGAACATACCATTTTTAAGGGGGAATTGTGTTTCATCAAACTGAAAGAAATCTGTTTCAGTACACTTTGCAGTACATCTCCCTTTAGAACGAACACGCTTAACAGTTTGAAACATTGAACGTCTGTTAGGCAAATACAGTGCAAACTCTAAGGAAGTGGAGGCTACAGCATCATCCACTATAACACAAGGTGTATCTCTAGAAAGGCAAGCTCTTTGCTTTAGCTCCACTTTAATCCTGTATTTTTCCACTTCTTGTGGTTCACCTGTGTGACAATGTTCAACGGATTTTACAAGCTCCTCACCATCAGTTACAGAGATAGTAATTGCTCTATTGCTACATTTGCCAGTGATCTTGTATTTACAATTCCAGTATTTACGGCTTTTAGTTTTCCTCTCTAATTGGTAGACATATCCATCTAAAATTTGTATTTCTCCACATTGTGACATTGTAGTTTTGTAAGCTTGCCCCAGGACACCAGGTGGTAGCCTACACATATCAGCCATGTCTGTTTGTGTAATTCTAACACTTCACTCGCAGTGTTTAAATTTATATCACATGGACTGCTGTGAATCAATAAATTAGTACTTAATTGTGCTATTCTACGTTCTGTGATTAGTGATTCGGTGGAATGTATTTTCGTTGTTTAGTGTTTTCGGTGGTTTGTGTTCGTGTATTTGATGTTCGGGAATATGTACTAGACCTATATAGATATATATATATATATATATATATATATATATATATATATATATATATAAGGCACTACTTTTGTAGAACAGTATTTTTGTCGATTTTGTTGACATCTGTTAAGTCAACACAATGTAGTTAACTAAACAGATGGTTGACACCTGTTGACAAAGATAACAGATTGGACAATTTTTGGGGTTGGGGAATTTGCCCTTACTATGAGAATTGTGTGATCCTGATGTTAGAATATATAATTAACAGGTGGTGTGGAAGTGTGGTGCCCCACATGAGGAGTACAGGTGGGCTTGGTCCCCTAAAATACAATGTTTTATTTTTAATTTAAAGATTTTTGCATGCTCCGTGATAGATGCTTGGCACATGCTTAGTAGAGTGTCAATGTGATTAATGTTAATCATTTGATGATGATATTATTCATAAAGCAAAAGACCAGGATATTATTCATGTTGATATTAGTGCCATTCAATAAAGGTAAGTAAATCCATGTGTGTGTGTGTGTGTGTGTGTGTGTGTGTGTGTGTGTGTGTGTGTGTGTGTGTGTGTGTATGTGTGTATCAGGAATAGTAGCATCTTATGTCACTATTCCCGAGATATATATATATATATATATATATATATATATATATATATATATTTATATATAGATATATATATATATTTTTATATATATATATATATATATATATGTACACACACACACACACACACACACACACACACACACACACACACACACACACACATGCATACAGGAATAATGACAGTTTCTGTCAGTGAAAACATGTCATCAAGAAAACAACCTAAAATGAACATGGCAATATGGCTAGGTTAATTTCAAAACTAAGCTGCAATTAAGTCCTTCAGATCAGAAAGGTATGTAATATTAGGTACAATATGCACTTGTGCATGCAGTTATAACTCCTTAAATGTTTGCTAAGGAATGTCCATCTGTGATTGAGATATGGCCTGTTATTTATGGGTACCAAATGCAATATTTTGCATGGAGATATAGCATACTCAGTTTTTATTAGGGGTAAGAATAAGACTTCTTTTCATTTGGGAAATACAATACTTTTCCAGAATATCTTTATACTGAGGTGGCATTATAGCAGAACTAAAAATAATTTACACTTTTTAGAAACAGTGTCCTGTTCTGTCGGTTGAATGATACTACTGCCAAAACGTCCTGAGCAGACAATGGTGATAAAGCCATGCCAAGTTCTGCACTGACAAATATTTTGTATAAGTGCCTTATATACCTGAATATGCAAGAATGAATCTTATTAACTCATTGCATCCAAGTGACACCTCCAGGTGCATCTGCAGTTTAATCCTACTGACATCTCTAGGTGTCAAGTACTGTTTGTTCATATTTGCATCAATAATTCCAAAACCATGTTATGTACAAGGTTTTAAAATATTTCATCTGAAAGCTTACACAATGACATGGTCAAATGCATTAATATTTGACTTCTGTCTAGTGCAGGTAAATAGATATCAACTGTTGTTTTTATGCTATTAATTTATATATATATATAATTTTCACATTTTTCTAAATATTTCAACAAGCAAGTAACACAGACAGAACACCTTAGCCGCATATGAATGCTCTCAACTTGATGAATAAAATGCTACTTACAGCATGTGTGTAACTTGAGGGGTTGCTGAAATATTCTAAGTTGTTTACAAAATATTACAAATGTAGTAGTTACTGCGTTTATGTTACTTATAAAATTAGGTTTAAGACCTAGAACCTAAAATATATTACCACTATAAAAATAGTTTGTACTGAAGAGTTTACCATTTATACTTCTTTCATAATCTCTGTGGTTCCAGAAATACGAACATTTGTTTGAAATGTGAAGACATAATTTGATTTTGTCAAAAGGCTTAAGCTCCGACCATTGGAAGTTACAGTACAAACTTCCTGAGCTCCATTGGATTGAATGAGTTAAGAACTGTCAAACGATGATTAAGATATGATGTGCTACGCATAGTGACTGACGGAATGTATGGCTTTAGAGGCACTTCAAAGTGACAGTCTGGCATGTTGAATTATGCCTTGTTTCCACAAGCAGTGGGTTAATGCTTTCTTTTTGAGGTAGGGATTCTAACACATGTTCAGACTATGCCAGGGATTTAGAAACATTACATCTGTGATTGTGGAAAAGCCAATAGTGTTTAAAATGTGTGGGCAAAAGGTCCCAAGGCTCATTAATAATGCATGTGGCCTAGTAAGTGTGAGTGATGAATAGCTGCTCATCATGGCTACATCAGGGATCCATGGAAAGATCATGTTAGACCAACTCGTGGTCACAATAAAGTATGATCAGCTGTTGTAAACACTGATTGTGCAACAGCCTCTGTGGTAGTTGGTGTGAAACTATGTGCATAGATGGAAATGATAGGACACTGATCTATTGCTGTGACTCATAGGCTACAGGTATGCGGAGAAATGCCTTCTGGAAGTAAGTGGAACATACCTAAGGGGGAATGTAGTAGGGGGGTATTAGGGTGACAGTACAAATATAAATGGATAAAAGACTGCAAAAGGAGCAGATGACCAAATCAGGGGTGTAGAACACAACACACAGATATCAGTCTGAAGTGCTTGAACACAGAAAATGTGAAACTCAGACAGGACTGGTGAGATACAGAAAAGTAACAGGATTTACTGACCTTCACCAGACTTAACATCATTAGGGTTTGATCAATGTACCTATGCTGTGATGTAAATGTCATAAAGAAAAAACACCCAGTCAACCCTGAGGCAATATGAGCCATCATCTCTGTTCAGTTATACTCTATATACCATTTATTTAGCAAGCTAAGCCATTATACTTAAGTGTGTCAGGGAAGCACATAACAATTGTTACACATTTGCAAAATGGAAGGGAGAAAAAGACATGCCTCAAGGGATTTGAATCCGTTTCTCTCTTCTGTGATACTCTACTAAACACTGCATTTGTTAGATGAGTCATAGAAGTAATCACGCTGGATTTGTTATGGAAGCATATAGCAGGTAAATGTTATACATTTACAGACTGGAAGCAGAAAAGTGAAAAAACTTGAACACATACAATCTTGACAGGATAAGGTCTTTATGCTCTGTATACAGACACTCTTAGAAATCACTTCATCAGTAAGCTGAAACATGGAAACATTCATTCTAAACTCAAAATCTTTACCATGTTTCTTATTTGCCAACTGACATGCAACAGTGGTCAGCACATTTGCTCAATCACTGATAGCTGAGGCCAATATACATAAAATATAAGACTGATTGGACTTCATTGTTGCTATACAATGAACAGTGCCATTTCTTTTTAGTTGTACATGGGCATCACTGTTGCTGTTTATGATCCATTGCTCACAGTACAACCACAAAGTGAGAAGCAATTTGGAATCCCTTTTTGGACATGTGTGTGGTGTGTTTATCTATTTTTTGACTGAACTGTATGTTGGAAATGGGAGTATAGGAATAAGATGAAAAAGGGATGCAAGTAGAGGGTAGAACCAAAGGTGAGCTAAAAAGACATGATGAGCAGGATGGAGGAGGAACTGGAGGACAATACTTTTTTGTGGGACAAATTTCCATTTTATTTTTCTGAAGAGAAGGGAAAGTTGGGGAAGCATGTAAGGGAAGGAAGAGGAAGTTAAGAGGAGTATGTTAGGTAGCAGGGGAAGATAGACATGACTGACAGGGTGTGGGGTAACACAATGGTGATGGAAACCGTAGACAAAAAGAGGAAAAACAATGGTATAGGCAGGAGTGCATGACCAACAGAGATGGCCATGGACAGAAAACAGAGAGGAACTCCAGGTTGGGGATATGAGCTGGTACTTGCGATTGTCATCTTTGTCAGGTTAGACCCATTAAGAGATTACTTGTTACCCTAGGTACTGATATCACTGAGTCCTGTCTTAGATGATGAAGCTGATGCTCAGATAAGGGATTTGATGAGTTGCTGGAACATGTTCTCCATCTGGGTGATGTGGGCATCCAACCCCCTCTCAATATCTCCCACAGTCTCTACCAGCTTTTGATGGGTGACACTTCCACTTGCACTGCTACTTGTGGCTATAACTTTATCACTTTCCAGCACAGAGCTGTCTGCTGCAGGTGGTACAGGCAGAGCAGCAGATGTGGCAGCAACTGTGGCAGGCTGGGTCCCAGAAGTTCTGGCTGCTTCCACTGGTGGTGGTGGTGGTGCTGCTGCTGATTCTATTGCTGATGCTGCCACCTGTGGGGGACCAACAAGCCTTACTGGTGGGATGGGTGCAGGTTTCTGTGCTGCAGCATATAACAGTTAAAAACAGGAGAAAAACAAAAATAATAAGCAAAATAAATATATTTAAGAGGAAGGACAATAACAAAGAGTGTGAGGGAAGAAAAATACTAATACAATGAAAAATTAAATCTCTGTATCAATAATGAGACACCTAAAAACTTATGCAACACACTTATCCAACCAGTAACTATTCATGATTTTCAGTAGCCCATTTCTGAATATATATATATATATATATATATATATATATATATATATATATATATATATTTATGTGTGTGTGTGTGTGTGTGTGTGTGTGTGTGTGTGTGTGTGTGTGTGTGTGTGTGTGTGTCGTGGAAACCTAAACCAGCAGCCATCATGACATGACTCTGACAGATAGAGAATTAATGGGAGGGGCTATTTAGACAAAACCGTCAGAGATACAGTTTAATGTTTGATAATACTCTATATACAGAATAAACATGGTGCTCAGACATACATATTTCAAGCACAGGTGATAGGGAAAGAACAGTAATGTCTACTGTATATTGGGAAATATCTAGCAAACTATCATCTTACATATATGGTCCATGTAATGCTGTAGTGATACTACTGAGACAGAAAAAAAATACATGAATATTTTTCATAATAATACAACTGCAGGAAGGGATGGGAATTGAAACCACAGGCAGCCTGGTGATGTGAGAGCAGAGACTTAAGAGCATGACCTATTTGTCCACCTATACAGCAGGAGGCATGGACAAACACAGTTTTAACACTGCACACAGTGTGACCTTTGACCTATACTAGTACTGGCAGATGTGGTACAGGTGTATGAAAGTTAGACATTGTTTTTTTAGTCCTTCCTGCTATTAATATTAAAAGCAAGACATTATAAAGCATGCATACCCACCCCTGATCTCTGTTAGGCACCCGAATCTGCTCCTGTACAACTGTCTATTTCATTTGATCTCTTCAGGAGCTAGAAACATAAAAAGGGCATAATGCAAAATTTATGGGTGGCCAGTAACAGGTTATTTGTGCATCTCAAATAAGCTGTACTTACAGTACAGAGGAGGTGACTGCTTTTTAACTCCATTATTCTATCAGTGAAGGAGGTCAGGAGTGCAATGTCTCATGTCACTGTAATGGCGATAGCACTGTTCCCCCAGGCATGGGGTGCCAGCAGCATGAGTGACAGATTTGTCCAAACTATTGCAACCTTCATCCTTATACTGAGGCCCAGTGCAGCGCTCCTAAAAGAGTCCCCAGCTTACTCCTTATGACTCCTCACACCACCTTTGTGTTTCTAAAAGTAGCACTACCCTTTCCTTCTCCATCCTTGATGCCTCACCTTGAAGAATCCCAGGGTACAAATGGCGGATCAAACAATTCTCGCATGTCCTATCTTCTAAAAATGGCAGACCAAACAATTGTCACGTGTCCCATTTTCTCATGTGTGTCTCATTTGTGTGCTGGATGGCAAACACATAAAATATAGCTACTGTATTATTATGGGTCTACTGGCATTTTAAGGTATATAACATGGCGGTCCACCATGTTTCTGGATGCTGCTGAGAATGCATGCTCTACAGTACCTCTATCTGAAGATGGCTAAATGTAGTATGACAATTTTGCCACCCCTAAAATCATAGGCTGACCATGCACGTGTGCAGAGCTACCAGCTACCAGCAGTCTCAGAAGTGTGCACAACATTGAGTAGAAATCTTCACAATGTTTAGCGGGTGGGCCTGTTACAAAAACCTCAGTGATTCAGAGACATCAATGAGCTGAGTCCTACTTAGCATACTCTTCCTGATCAGAGGGGTGAATCAATAAGTCATGAGCATGACAAGAAACATGAGTCTTATCATGCTTTTAAAAAAAAACATGGTACAAGTATTTGATTCCTGTTAAGGGTGATTTTGAAGAGAAAATGCTTCTGACTAAGTTATCTTCTTATACAAGGAAATCCGATTTGTTACAAATCTGTTCCTTTGTACAATGCTTACTTGCTTTCGGCTGCTACATATCCTGCTATCCAGAGGGATGTCAGTTTGACAGTACTTTTAAATATATTGGCCAAAGCATCTTGAGGCATAGATTGCAATGATAATGAATATAGTAGTCTGCAGGATTGTTAAGCTAGATGGGTAGCCCCTGAGCTCATATTCAGAGTACTGTTCAGTACTAGTTCACTGTTGTAAACCTTGCACATATGTCATTAGCCACAATCTTTGTAACAGTGCTATTGTAATGGTCCATGTGTTCTTGATCAGTTGCACTGCTGTGATTGTTTTGTGGGAAATATGTGCCCAATATGTCTACATGCCTGACATTTACTTAATGATTATTGAACTTTCAAGCATAAATGCAGCTACAGGAGTATAGTAGTAGTGTGAGGATTTGCAAGGCTTATGCAGGAACAAGGCTGTTCATTCCACTGTTTTCATACCAACTGAGCAATGTCTAAAAAGCAAGGCACCCACAAAAAATAATGTTGCATCTGATGTGCAATCCACATCCGCCCACAAGCACAAATTCTCAAATACTGAGAATGAGGTAGGGCCACCGATATGATCCATGGCATTCCCCACACAGCAAAAGTCATGACACAGGTATGTAGGGCAACAGGTGATGGGCCATCAACTGAACCACTTCTTATGAAGATGGAGGAGTTCCTCACCTTTCTTAAAGGAAGTACTACCTCTATAGATTTACAGTATGGTACTGGATGTAAGGGCAGAGCTGGAGAGGTCCAAGAGAATCTCTGAATGCCCCAGGTATATAGTCAATAGCTGCAAGTCCTTTTTACCTCCTAATTACCATAAATTTCATTAAATCCTTGTGACTTATAGTATAGAAGTATATCAGGGATCCGACAAGGTATGGCCAAATGTATCATCATTATAGTTATAAACTTTATAGTCAGGCACACTGACATCTTACTCACTAGGCTAAACAAGGAGGAGGTTACTGTTAGCTGCCTGTCGGGTGCCAGGATCTGCCACATAACACAAGCACTCAGGTCACTCCAACAAGTACAAATATGACTCTGTCATTGTCCATGTTGGTGTGAATGACCTGAGCCATACCTCCCTGGACTACATAAAAAGAGCCATGGGGGAGCTCACTGATCATGTAGCCCAGGCCAGTATGACCTTGACCCTGAGTAGCATCCTGCCCTCACCAAGAATGATACCATGGTATAGAGAAAAAATTATCAATTTCAACAATTGGCTAAGCTTCTGGTGTCATTCAAAGGGGATCCAGTGTCTGTCAGCCTAGGATGACATGCTTGACAAGCCACGCTGCTTCACTAGAGATAGCTTGCGCCTGTCACCCTTAAGCTTTTGAATACTGGCCAAGGCTCTTGCCACCCCCATAGTGCCTTTTTTAGGCAAGGCTCAAAAGATAAACCCACCGCTGTAAATAGCACAGGTAACAAAAAACTGAGGGTAATGCTACTCAATGTCAGAAGTCTAAACCTCAAAATGCATGCACTCGAGGCACTCCTCAGTATGGAGAAAATCGATATATGTGCATTAACAGAAACCTGGTTTAAAGCTCCAGAGAGCACCCCAGCACTACCAGGCTGCAACTCATACCATACATTTCGGCCACAAAACCCGGACTGAAATACAAAAGGCGGGGGAGTATCCATATTCATCAAAGATACCCACACCTCCAGGTTAGTGGCACAGCACGATGCTTCAGAGATAATCCACATGCAACTAACAACAGGCAAAACTGCTATTCAAATTATAGCTTGCTACAGATCACCCACCATGTCCCAGGACCCCCAATCCGCATTCCTGGAAACACTGGGAAACATAAAGGTCCTACCAAACACCCTGATATTGGGTGATTTCAATTACTGAAACATTAACTGGGACAACTACTCAAGTACAAACTCCCTTGCCCAACTTTTCCTACAATTTATATAGTCAAACACCCTGGATCAACTGGTCAACACCCCCACCAGAGGTGACAACATATTGGACCTGGTCATCACCAACATGGGTGACCGGTGTTCCACACCGGAGGGCAACCCCTCGCTGGTTAGATCTGACCATAAACTAATCACTCTGGATATTCACATTCCGCCACCACCCCCGGTCAAAGAAACCACTGTAAAACCTTTTGAAAAGCAAACTTCACGTTACTTAAGACTGAGGTGGGAAGTTTCAGACTGAGGTGGGAAGTTTCAAAGCCCCCGTGCTAAAGGATAACGCTGTCCAAGCTGCAAATTCCTTTACTAATGCACTCTACAGGCACCTACAAGAATGCATGGATCGTGTTATCCCAAACAAAACCATGACTCACTCCTCCAAGAAAAGTAAACCAGTCTGGTGGACCCCTGCCATAAACAAGCTATACAATAGAAGGAGGAAACTAGTACAGAAAAGAGTAAAATCCCAAGAAGGGAAGACATCCCTGATCAGTATCAGCAAGAAACTATGTTCCCTCAAAAAATCATCCAATGCTAGCTTTGAAAGAAAAATTGCCATGGACTCCAAAGATAACCACAAGGTATACTTTAGCTATGTCAAGAATCTAAGTGGCAATTCTCAGATCTGCTCGGAGTTAGTGCAGAATGGCACAAAATACACTGAACCGACTGATATAGCTAACATCCTGGCAGACAGGTTCAGTGTAAACTTCATCCCCCTCTCACCCCCAAAAGGGCTCATAACTATACCAGAAGAATGTAGTGCCCCTGAAATCACAGACACTCAGGTTAAAACAGCCCTCTCCAAGGCCAAAAACACAGCATCAATGGGACTGAATGGTGTCCCAGGCTGTGTCCTAGATGATCTCAAAGATGAACTAACCCCTCATCTAAACACACTGTTTAAACTCAGCTTCTCCACAGGCTATGTGCCCACAGAGTGGCACACAGCAACAGTTATTCTGCTGCACAAAGGTAGAGCCACAATGGACCCTGGGAACTATCACCCTATAAGCCTGACTAGCTTGGTCTGCAAAGCTATGGAGTGCATCGTCATTGATCTCATTAACAGAGACATTGGGAACCTCCAAACACTGGACCCTACCCAGTTCAGCTTTGTTAAGGGCAGATCATGCCTCCTAAACCTGGTGGACTTCTTTGAGACAGTTACCAAGCCTATAGATGAGAGAAAGGTGGTCCACACAGCCTACCTAGACCTCGCAAAGGCCTTTGACACTATTCCCTACTCAGGTATTATAGACAAGCTCACCAGCCTGAACATAAACCCCTGCTACATGAGATGGGTTGCCAACTGGCTCACGGACAGAACCCACATGGTAAGAGTTGTGGGTGCTAGGTCTGACAATAATCCGGTTACAAGTGGCGTTCCCCAGGGTTCAGTCCTAGGAACCCTCCTGTTTGGCATATACTTCTCAGAGGTACAGGCAAGCACAGGAGGACTATGGCTGACCAAGTTCACAGATGACTGAAAACTAGGGGCTATAATTGAGTCTCTGGCTGACACAAACATCCTCCAAAAGGGTCTCACTGAGACAGATACCTGGTGTCAAAACCATGGCCTCATGCTAAATGCCAAAAAGTGCATAGTCATCCCCTTTGGAAAAAAACAAAGTACCCAAAAACTACCAAATAGGTGGTAGCCCCCTAAATACGGAAGACGTAATAAGGGATCTGGGGATCCAAGTAGATAGTAACCTCTCCTTTGATAATCACATTGCCAAAGTGGTTAGAAAATCCTTGTATGTGGCCCACCTAATCACAAAAGGGTTTGCATCCAGATTGAAAGAGGTCATTTGGCCCCTCTACGCATCACTCATCAGACCCATCATAGAGTACAATGCCCCATTTAGGATGTACCTTACAAGACACCTGCAACAACTGGAAAGACCACAGAAGTACCTCACCAAGAGGATCACTGGCCTCAAGCAGATGCCCTATGCAGCTCGAGTGAAGAAACTCCAGCTGTACTCGGTTATATACCGCTTACTCAGAGGTGATCTCTGCCTGACATACAAGGCCATGACCAACCCAGAATTGATGGACATGCTCCACCTAAAGAAAACCATATCCCCTCAAACCACACACTCCAGGGATCTAAACCTCACCACAACAAAAAAAAAATAGGATGTGCTGGAGGGATAGATTCCTGTCCCAGAGACTTCCCATGCTCTGGAACAAGATTCCAATCTACATTAGGCAGAGCTTCTCGCTAACCCTCTTCAAGAGAAACCTTGACGAGTGGATGGGAAACAGAAAGTTTACCCCAGGGGTCACTTCAATGGCTCTGCTGGAAAGATGCACAGGAAACTAATCTAAAATCTAAGGAGGCAGCGAAAGCCAACACATTCTGGCTAGGCTTATAAATGCCCTCGGGCAGAGAGCCTAGTACCTACCTATGAACCTATGAACCTATAAACATATCAGTTGCACTAGTAAATTTTGAGCTGGGTATTACTTACATTCAATATTTTTTGCTTTGCTGTAATCAGGGCTGATTATTTTTCTGGACCAGCACTGTGGAACTGCTCTGTTTGATGCTGGAGGATCTGTAGCCTCTGATAATGATGGCAAGAATGAATTGGCACAGTCATCGGGTGCCGAGTTTGACTACTGTATCCCATTCACAGACCATTGTCACAGTCTGTATGCCTGCAGATACCCAGGCTACACACACATTTGAGAGAGGACAACTTGATGGGAACACTATTGATCAGAGAAGTGTGCTTGTTAACCCAGCTGTCTGAATCTTCCCTTAACACTCCTGGACAGGGAGGTCCACACAGGGTGTTGGCAATGATGCCCACTGGAAATATGGTTACTGCCCTCCCCCTGAGGTAGGTTATTAGTGACTGCAACCCAAAAAAGTGCAGGCCATCATGGAGTCACAGGCTAGTGCCACTAGAGCCATGGCAGAAATAGTGAAGGTCATCCAAGGTGTGCATGCTGTCCTATGAGAATGTATGCCCTGTATGTGTGATTCCTTGGATAAAATGACTCAGACACTGAACCATGCAATGTCTTTTCTTGGTCATCTAGTGGGGGTGAAAGGCCATCATCACAAACTGTCATCTGTTATATTCACAGATGTTAACTAACATGGCCATGGTCATGCAAAGTCTTGCTCCCACAATACTAGCACTTCTAAAACAACATCTGTTGTCGTGGTTGTCATCATATAGACACATCTTCTAGCAGACATTGGTATAGATCACTTTGAAAACTAGCATCTGGCGAAGGTCATGGCACAGCCAGTGCAACTCCTGGCAGAGCCAACTCTCATGGATAGAAGAGTGCATGGGATACTGAGCCCTCTGTCATGTATACCTTGGACATGTCCAGTAAACCATGCCACAGTGCTGCACCAACTAATGAGGCTGTGTCCTTGCAGACACACAATCACATCATTACAGCCCCCAGCATATCCTTTTGTTCTTAGCATTAAACTCCCCATTCTGGTTCTGACACTTCCCATAAAAACATTTTCCTTTTATACACCTCAGCATTCACAGTCACATGCTTCCCTGTGAATGAAATGCATTCATGTACTTCCTTCTCCACTTGTACAAATGATAATGGCTTGCTCTTCGAACATTGTTTCTTGGATTGCAAATGCCTTATGCACAGTGTGACCAGCCTATGCATGATAAGCACAGTCTGCTGTTTTTTTTTATATACATTATTTTTACTGTAATGTATCTGATTAAGTCTTGATTACTATGTTGTGAAGCCTCCTTACTAGTGCCATGGAATATTGTAACTGCCTCCACCTGGCATGATCACCCCTTGCTGGTGGCTCCTCATCTGACTCAGCTTCCACTACCAGTTGTGCTGGGAACTGGTAGCCATGCAAGACTCCCCTTTCTGTAACTGTTTATGAAATTTAATATTGGTAAGACTGCACACACAGTCAGTATTTTGGCACACTTGGCAGGGTCATACTTCAGGGCATCAACAGATTAATCTAGACAATGAACGTTTGAGTTAAGAAGCCCAAACACACACTCAGTAAATGTTTTTAGTTTGTGACAGTGCATGGTTATACCTCTTGTCTCTTTGATTTTGTGGATTTCTTATGGGCATAATGAGCCAGGGTCCAAGGCATATCTGGCATCACCGACAAGATAACCCTGTGAGAAGTCACCCCTTACAAACAGTTGGTATAAGACATATGTGTGCTACATGTGGGAGCCATGAAAACTGCCCTAATGGTCTGTACACACATTGCTTTACAGAATGTCTGGCAGTTGATGGAGAGATATGTTTTGCTGTTCATGTATCTCCCTTCCAGTTCACTAGGTGGGGCCTTTATTTTAATGAAGGCACAGTCTATGCCCCCCAGTACCTCAAGAAAATGGACTATGTCATAGAACTCCCACATGATGTTGGCTTTCTCTTCTGGGCTATGTGGGAACCACATATGCTCTCCTACATGCTGAAGCATGGCATTGAGAAACTGATGGCATATTCTTCAGGCAGAGGCCAAGATACCATCACTGCATCCCCAGTAGATCACCAAAATGTCCTGTAGATATGTATTCCATGACTACCATGGGGTTGCAGATGAGACCAACACATTTCCATGAGTTGTTCTATGGGAGCTATATCAAAACTAAAATACTGGTGTTGCGGAGGCCATGAATTCCAAAAACTGTCAGAGAATGTATCACCTTCTGAGGCAAAGCTGCACAAAGCTGGCAAAATGCTGCAATGACAGCCTCCTGTAGAAACACATTTACTATGGTTGCAGCAACCCCTATCATAATTGTGCAATATTCCCCATCTGATCATGGGCATATGGCCAAGTTCAAATATACAGTGGGAATAGCTTAACTGTACCATATTTAAATGTTTTTTATTTACTTCACCATCTTGTTTTGCCTCATTCCCATATATGGCACTTTATTATACAGTCATTAGCATATAGCACAGCTAACCACATTATATTGCCTAGTCATGTTTTTTTATTTTAATAAAGTTGGATGTAAAGTTTTAAACACCCTTTGGATTTATTTTATGGAGCACTAGAATGTTGTGGTTGGCTGTCAAGCTGCTGACTTGTCATCTTTTGTTCTTGGTTTATCCTTATTGGAATTATTACCTGATTTCCTCTAACTTAGCTTTCAGGCCCGTGGCCTTTCATTGTGTAAATTCATTTAGAATAATGTGGTAAACCTTTCTGAATCTGGCATTACATCATATCATATGTAAAAAAAAAAAAAAAAAAAGGATATATTTCTCCAGAAAAGTCACATTTTCAGTCAATAGAATAATACCAGTGCCAAAACCAATTGTAATGGCAATGGCAATATAACCCTGGCCATATTTGGAATTAAGCTTCATTTAATTGCTTAAAGATGGAATGACAGTCTTACTTATGCAGTGGATTTCTTTTCCTCACCAGAAGCCTCAAACACAGACAACATTGCTTTTTTAGACTCTCTACTAGATTCAATGTAAAAAAGCATGCACTTATTTGTCAACTGTAGCTCATTCCTGATAAAATTAACCACAAAATGGCATACTATGTAAACTTAAAAATAATAAAAACACTGTACCAGTAGTCCCAGCCAAACGTTTATGCACCACAGTTTTAGCTCTTTCATTCCAAGACACAGAAACGTCATCAGAAACTGTAAAAAATTAACATCTTTCCTTTCTAAAACCTCAGAAAGAGGCATTATGCCTAGACCAGCAGCATTTAAAGGAACACACAGTTGTAAATGGACACTTACAAGTGAGACTAACAAAACACACGTAAAATGCTTGCACAGAATATACTTACATAGACTATAATATATAGAACACTTGCATAGAATATACTTGCATGAAATATGTTGCATAAAATAAATATATGTCAATAAATATTTCTTCAAATAATTTAACTGTAAAAAGTTGTTTAACAGCTTTCATAAAAATAAGTAAGACAAAGTTGGTGGATGTCATAAAAAAGTATTCTGTCATAAAATATTCATGTAAACGTATTAAAAATTGCAAATATCATTGACCTTGCAATATTATGAAAGGCAATTAGCTCTGATTTTCAAAATAGGCTTAACTGATTCTAAATCATAGACGCCTATGGAGTGGTGGCATTCAGTAAAATTTGCCAGTGGAGTTCTCTCTTTTCAACAATTTTTTCCCAGTCACCACCTCTTTCAGGATGTTCTGCTTTCTCCAAAATAGTGAAAGAAAACTTTTTGAAATCACCACACTGCAGCTAAAATGTTATAATAAAGGGCACTGAATTGATTGCCTTACTGATTGCATATACATGCTGGTAAATTCTTGTCTTTAACGGTCTACCAGTCTTCCCAACATAAAATGCTGGGAAAGATGAACATAAGGCAATATATACTACCCCTTTTGTGTTACGATCAAATCTGCCTTTGACTGTAATCAGTCTTGGAAAACCATGTACTGGGAAACTACTGCCTTCTAGAAAAAACCTAGACTGCTTGCACACTCCACACCATTTCATCCCCCAGTTTTTGGTAAATTTAATTATACAGCTTCCACCAGATTCAAATAATGTTTTGAATTTTTTGTTGTTCTTAAAAACAAATCTGGGCTGCTCCCCCAGTCTGTTGGTTAGTCCAAGACTACTTATAACATTCTTTAGACAGTGAATGCCTCTACTGTGTGGGTAAAACAAGTGCCTGTGAGTGATCACCCAAACTCAAACTGACGTTTTGCTCATTGAAATTCTTTGTACCCATTGTATGTTTAGACTGTCTAATAATAGGACCATTGCGAGAATTCTGATGTTCCCAAACAAATTGATCAACATTCCAACATATTCTGGGGGTAACCCCTGTTTCTGAACATATCACACAGTGTCTTGACCTCTATTTGAAATTATGTGTCATCAGAAATCAGTCTTCTGAGTCTAATTAATTGTCCCCTCACTCAGTTCTGTTTTGTCAGATAGGGTGTTGACTGTCAAAATGCAAATATGCATTTGAAAAAGTGTTATTTCTAAATATGTAGGATTCATACCTGTGGTCCTCAAAATTCTTACATAACATGATATCAAGAAAGTCTATTGTCAGCTTATAATATTGATTAGTAAATTCTAAGAAGTCAGTAGAGTAAGTTAGATAATCCTTAAATGATTTAAACTCTTCTAAGTTGCCCTTCCACAGAATAAAAATATTGCCCAGGTACCTCAAATAGACTTTCAGCTTGGAAGAAAAGGGCGAGTTCAAAACCGTGGAGGTTTCCCAAAACCATAAAAACATATTAGCAAAAATGAGGGCTGAAGGTGCCCCCATAGCCATACCTGTGTGTTGTTTGTAATATTCACTCTTGTAGTAAACATAATTATTTGTCAGCACTATCTCCATACATTGTAGTATCAGTCTAGTTTCTGTTGTGCTGAGGTTGGTATTGCAAACCATTGCTTGATGGAACCAATCCAACCCCTTCTCATGATGGATTACAGAAAATAAATCTTTGATGTCAATAGTGACAAATAAAGCCTCTTTAGAAAATATAATTCCAGAGATGGTCTCGAGAAAATGCCAGGAGTTCTTAAGTAGATGCTGTTTGTCCTCAGGGAATTGTTTGAGTTTGTAGTCTACAAATTTGGTCAGAGGTTCTGTTTTGGACCCTGTAGGTGCTGCAGTGGGCCTTAGGGGTGTGCCAGTGACTGATTTATGGATCTTTAGAATCCCAAAGATCCCTGGGATTCTTAGTTTGTTGACCACCAGAAACTCCCTCAGGGTTAAAGGCATGTCATAAGTCAGAAAAATATCCTCCAGTAATAGCTCAATGGCATGGTATGTAATGTTAATTTCATTGTGAGATACTTCAATGAAAAATTTTTCATTATGCAAATAGTCCAACATCTTGGAGGAATAAAGGTGTTTGTACATTATGACCACTTCCCCACCCTTATCCAGTTTCATAATACATAAGCTCTTCTCTCAGGCCAGAACATATAACAGCTCTCTCTCCCCATCAGTGAGGTTATAAAATTTAGCTTTTCTATTTTTGTTGCACCATTCCCTCATGCTTCCTTCACACAATTGCTCAAATAAGTGTATACTGGGTAGGGGTGGAGGATTGAAGGTGCTAATTCTCCTTAGACAAGAATTAAGTGCACTGTCTTTCCTCAGTGCCAAAACAGTTTAAATTCAGCTTCCTAGTAAACAATTAAGTTCAGTTACAAGGTTTATATATCAAGCTGCCTAGAGGGCGCATATTTAAATTATTTTTTAAATAATGTACTAGAGGTGTTAGTAATAGTGAGGGTAGAAAAACTGTATATCTTACAGCCTCTAAAACTGAAAATAAATTTGGTACCTTGGTCTCCATCAGTTGACAGCTTTGAAGAAATTACTTTTGATATCATCTGTTTCGATAAGTGGTCCTCTGAAAATCCTGGTTGTAATGACTTCCACCAGAATTGGAGACATTGTTGGTATGCCCTTCCCTCCTTTCCTGCAATCTCTTTGATCTTTGGAGACCATTAACATCCTCCACGTGTCTTGTATATTTTGTCTGAATTATTGCGGGAAAACCCACTACTGCTTTTTTTACATTCACTTCATCTTTGTGGGCTAGGGTAGACCTTTTTAGCCTTGTAATCACTAATGTCTTTTATAATATTTTTTTTTCCATGAAAAAGGTCAAGTCTCAATGAAACCCTACTTGCTTCATTATAAAAGAATCATATTCTTTACCAAACCATTAATCAACCCTGAGATAGTTTTACAAGTCTACTGTTCCACTAAAAAAAAATACCTAGAATGTAATTTTGCATTCCTGTAATAACCCATTTTAGTGCTATTTTGATAACTGAAAGTCAGTTTATAATTTTTGCTATTTTCTCTGTACTACCTTATACATACTCAACAGAAACATGGATTCCATACTGATATTTGTTTTATGTTCTAAACTCATTTTGTACCCCTTCAGGTTTATGTACATTTTCTTCTATAACATTTTTTTCTACCAGCTTTATTTGTATTTCAGTAAATTTTAAAACTGCTTGAGTAGATAATACATTATGTAACAATTCTTCACTGAACTTAATACTCAGATTAGTAAACACACTGTTTAATTTTCCAGCATCAGTTTGAAATAGATTTTGAAATTTCATGTCACTTTGCAGCATGTTAGTAGCACCTTCAGATATACACCGTAGGTTATTAGCACCTTGCTTGATTTAATGCTGCATTTCAGGTATACTGAGAGGATCAGCTTTTCCAGGCTGAAAATTGCATAGAACAACTGACATGCTTATGTCTCAGTTACATTTGTTTCAGCAGCTGTTTCCTCCTAATACATCTTAACAGTGGAACTAATACACATTTACCTTTAGAGCAAATATTGCTACTTGTTTGTTTCTTTTATTTTTCATCTTGTCTTTGCAGCATATTTCAACCCACAAGGTTTACTAAGTTTCAGTATCACATTTTTTTTCGGGCAGTGTCCTTTTAATTGTCTAACATCTCATCTAGATTCATTATTTAGAAAAGCACTTAATTTTGCATTTAGTTCATATGTGTTTTCTTTGACTTAGACCTTTTAATTTCTTTCTATTTTGATTTCACTATTGATCATAAAATGCACACTATTTAGTTCACAATTCTGTCTCAAAATTATCAGTAATTATTTATTTTCTGTGTGAAGATTTCTTTCACACAGCAGTAAAACATGATATAGTTAGAAGCAGTACTTATACTGTTTCAGCACAAATAAAAGCTCTATATTTTATGTTCTGCTGCTAACCTAAGCATTATAATATCCAATGAATAACAGATAGTTACTGCACTCACTTCATAATAAAAAGCAAACATACTTTTTGGTTACAGTTCATTGTCAGTGGCATTTTCTAACATTACTTTTTGTTATTGTAGATTTCAATACAGACAGTCTTACTTTCTGGACACTTTCAGTACAAACTAAGTTAATGTTTTGCAAATTCTTTAGTGCAGGTACAAATTTCTTTCACAGTATCATTTTACAGCAGCCATGGCTTCACTTTTTAAACAGACATCTTTTCATACTTTGCATATACTAGCAGTATTTTCTTACGTACACACGTTCTATAACTAGCTTCAGTAATTTCTTGAGCATATACTTCATAATGCAAGAACATTTCCCCAGTATATTTTTTCAGCAGCTCAGTACATTCAGTAGGCATATTTTTGGGTAAGCAAACTGTCAGCTATCACTTCCTTGTTAAAACATTCAACAGTATTTATCATTTGGCTATTACTTTCTATGTCCTGCTTAAGAGTACCCCTATGAATCATATGGGGATCCCATTTGACAGTGCTTTCTGTGAAAGGGTCACCTTCTACCCCATGTAACATCAGTGTACTCATTATTATTCCAGCTGTTATGAATGCAGTTTCAAACACTTCTGGAGTAAATTTCAATGCTGACTTGTTAATACAAGCATCCAAGTAAGTAAATGACATTTTTTCTTTCTTATGTGACATATTCAGAACACAAATAAACTTATGACTACTAATACTATTAATGTCCAGTCAATCAGCCATTCCCTCAGGATGTCTCATTTATACTCAGTAAGGCTTGAGCACTTTTGTAAGAACAAAGATTTTCCCCTTTAATGTACACTCTGCAGTTTAAACCCTTGGGGTAAGCCTACATATTCTAATGGTTTGTTAAATTATGCAAATAATTACCCCAACTATCAAAAAAGGGATATTGTGAAAGGACAATACATTTGTTTGACTAGAATGATATCTGTGGACAAGCAATATGAAT
The DNA here is from genome assembly GCF_019279795.1 of Protopterus annectens. Taxonomy (NCBI): domain Eukaryota; kingdom Metazoa; phylum Chordata; order Ceratodontiformes; family Protopteridae; genus Protopterus; species Protopterus annectens. Next base: position 1,693,623,482 of record NC_056731.1, read on the forward strand.
GGGAAAGTCTGAAACTGGCTGATATGTTTGTAGCTCGTAGTTATCCTGAACAACTTGTTTCTGCAGTTAGCTCTAATGTAGCACAAAAAAGAGGAAAGGGGTAAGAGTGCCTTTATTAAAAAGTTCCTTTAATTCTGTGAGAAAATGTTTGGATGGTACCCAAAAGGTTGAAATGGATCATACGCTGTCTTTTATTAGGGAACACACCTTTGAGTATCAATATATCACAGATGTACTACATAAAAACTGGTTTGCACTTTCTTATTTTAATGAGGTAACTGAGAAGGTGGGAGAAAAACTGCTTATTGTTTATCATAAAGAGAAATTCTTTGATAATTACCTGGAACATGGGTGTCGGAGTAAGTGGTTATATGAGCAACAAGAAGGTGGGTACAGTCACATTTGGGTTTTGTTCCCAATGCAAAAATATATTGGTTGGTACTTCTGTTATGGTAAACTGAGTAAACATCAAAGCTTCCTTTTGTTGCAATTGTAAGAAAAAGGGGGTGGTTTACCTAGCCAAGTGTCAGAAATGCAATGGGTTCCATGTGGGTAAAACAGAAAGAAAATTGAAAGATTGTATTTATGAGCATTTATTGGATGTCAGGAAACAAAATGCAATGAACTCTTTGGCTAAACACATAATGTGCCCTGATCATTATTTTTTTTGTTTTTTGGCTTAGGTTATTTGGCTAAAAGTCCTACGGGGGGGGGGGGGAGAAAGAATTACACTGGCAGCTTAGACTTAATGCCACTTCCCCACCCAGATTTAATGATCACATTTCCATAGGCAGTGTTTTGAGAGTTAAATCAGGTGTTGTTTGATTTCAATTTGCTGATTCAACCTTGTCCAAGACAGTGTTTCTGGCTCTTTAAATATGCATTTATTTGTGATTTGTGTTAACTGATCATGTGACTTTCATGGAGGGGTATTTAAAAATGGGGTTTTATTTTGTCAATTGATTCTGATAAAGTCTAAGTGTAATGGACGAAAGCACCTAATCTTGTTTGTTTTTCATTGGGTGCTTTATTAAATCACAAACTTTTCCTATGACTTTTGCTTCTCTTGGTTTTATATAATTCTAAAGTAAATAATGTATTTTTGAAGTGAACTTATCACATCAATATACATGTTTAATAATTATTTGAAATGCTTTCATATGTGTAGTAATTCTCAGGCTTAAGTGACCGAACTTAGCATGGTCATTAAAGTTCAATAATGAAAAGTTTTCATCAGTGTCATGGAAACTTTCTTGCCTGTGTCTCTGGCCATGCAACAGTCTATCTTTTTTCAAGCCCTTGACCTTTTTCTGGTTCTTTGACCTTTCCCTGGATTGAGTCTTTCCCCTTTTTTAAGTCAGTAGAATTCTTTTCTCATACAGGCCCTTGTCTCCCACCTGTGTAAGTCTCTTGGATCTAGCCCCACATGTCCCTCTATAGTCTTTATGGTGAGAGACTAACACCTTTGTAACTTCCACTTTTAATTCCCTCTTATAGGAAATGCTGTCATCTTCCTAGTGTTACTTTGGCTCCACCTACATGCCAGTTCATTATGTAACAGACCTTTCAACTCATTCTGGCTTTCCATATGGACCATTTTATTGAATGACAGATCCTCCAACTCACTGTATCGCAATATGGGCATGCATACATAGTCAACCCCCCCCTCCTTTTAGATGACAAGTTTCACTTCAGGACCCTATGATGACATACTGTAGACAAGGATTCTATTCCTAGCAGCAGAGGTAGTTCACCAAAGAGAATCATGGAAGATACTGAATCCACTTATGATTAATGTTGTTATATGCACATATGATAACCAAAGAGTTCACTCCAGTAGGTAACTCCAAAAAGATGTTTTGTTAGTTAGTGTTTCATTCTTTCACTCACAACGGTCTTAATCAAACTACTGAACTTTTAAAACACAATTACATTTAAATAAAATTTGTTGAAAATCACATATTCAGTTTACACCAATCAACACACATTCCAGCTCACAAGCATTCCATTTCCTGTAGCTTAATACATAAAAAAAATATCTGTGAAAAATTCAAATAAAAATAAAATAGCAGCACATTTCAAGTTAATATCAGGAGCTGAACATCAGACCTTTTACTTATAACCAGAGAATATTCCCAATACAAAATGGAAATTTTGCTACTTCAGTCTCCTGTTTTTCAGTTCTTGCTTGTTGTTGTTCTTCTTCTTTTGGCTTTTCCCGGTTAGGGGTTGCCACAGCGGAACTCCAGTCCACTAATGATTGGCAGTAGACTTTTACAGTCCCAAGGTGCCAGCCCGACGCCCAACCTTCAACAAAGGCATGCCCATTCACACATGTCTTTCGAATGCCACTCAACCACGGGGAAGGCATGGAGACTCCACACAGAAGGCACTCCAGCTGAAAATCAAACGGGAGAACCTCTTGCTGTGAGGCGACAATGCTACCGCTGCACCACCGCTAACAAATTCATTCTGGCTAGGGGAATGTTAGCTGCCAGCTCATGTTGCCAGAAAAGTTCCCTCCTGTCAAGCAGTAACTTAACATGCCCCCCTGTTTCGTTAGTACATACACTCTCCATCACATAAAACACAAATTTCTTAAAATTTATAGATAACGTGGAATGTCAGTATAATGCATTGAAATTATCCTTATTTTTATAGCATATACATGGTTTTGTATTATTTACTGAAGTTTCCTGCTCATTTTATCAACATAAAAATAATTAAAGGAGAGTCATACATCAACAAAAAAAAAACATTTGTACTACCTTAGTTGAAATGTTCTAAAGCACCATGTGTTTTCCCTGTTTCCTCTTAACAATAATATGGACTATTAACAATGAACCTGCAAGCGCCACAAAAACCACAGGCATATGTTTCTTCTTTTTCTGGTTGACTCTTTCTCTCCCACTGTGTTTATTCCTTTATAATAATTTTTTTTCAGTTGCCACCTTGATGTTACAAAAATAAGTGTTCTCACCCACAGCCACAGAGATGGTTTGCTGCTATTTTATTTTATGTGAAAGTTTTCACAGATATATTTTTGATGTATTAAGCTATAGGAAAAAGTGTGCTTGTGAACTAGAATTTGTATTGATTGGTATAAACTGGATATGTGATTTTCAGCAAACTTTATTTAAACTTACTTGTGTTTTAAAAGTGTATTAGTCTGATAAAGTTGCTTGTGAGTGAAAGGATGAAAGAGCTAACTAACTGGAGTTACCTACTAGAGTTTGGTTATTTTATACTGGAATATTTGCAGTCAGCAGGACTTCTTTGGAAATGTGGTTTTGTTTTTGTGTGTATATATACATATCTACTTTAGTTCATCGAATTAAGAGAACACCAAAATTTAAATAACCGAGATGAGAAGAACAAACGTTTACAATAGCGAGAGTGCAGAAGATTGGAACTTAGAAAATCGAACTAGCTATATATTTTAAATGCAGATCATGGTACAGTGAGGATTGGTAAATCTACCATTTTCCTCACTGTAGTGCAATCTCGGAGCTGGTATATATAATTTGCAGGGGGTGTGGGGGTGCAGGGGAGGGGGCTTGGCCCCCTGCAAAAACATAAAAAAAAATTACACATACCTGCTGTATAGCTAGTTCAGTGTTCTAAGTTGTGATCTTTTGCACTCTCACTTTTGTAAATGTTCTTTCTTCTTGTCTCAGTTATTTAAATTTCGGTGTTCTGTTTATTTGATGACTGGAACCCATTAACCCAAGAATCAAACAGACAAGACAGCTTTGCTAAAAGCTTAGTTTAATGAACACTCGGATCACCACAATTTTACCATGGGAAATGAATCACTTGGCCACCAACACATAAAAAACAAAACAAAGCAAATCAAACCTATTCAAGTGGGGGGGCTTCACCCCTCCACACCCGTAACTAAATATACCAACTCTGAGATTGTACTATAGTGGAGAAAAAGGCAAAGTTCACCATGGTGGTCAAGTGGTTACTTTCTCGGACTAAAATTACTGTGATCCAAGAGTTAAGGAAATTAAGTGTTCAGCAATGTCGTCCTGGTGTTCAGAAGTTAAGTGAAGTGGGTTTTCAATAATTACAGGTAGATCCAAATATATATATATATATATATATATATATATATATATATATATATATATTTGTTATATTTCAATTTTACCATTGTGCTTTCTGGTGGCAGTTGTGATTGCTATTGTACTCTTTGTGGCAGCCTACCTGCAAGGATACCCTGCATGGATTTGACATTTTTTTGTATCTGTTAGCCATGTGTGTTTATAATAGAACTGCTTGTGAATAAAACTACAACTGGCACTGCATTTATTTCCTCAGGGTGGTGCATGTTTGGGTACCATAAAAGTGAAGAAATGAGCCACTGGCCCACACAAAAGAGGGAGTTGCTGTAGCACTGCTTATACAAAGGGAGGTGAAGATACCTGCATTAAGACAAATGCATATTGATTTTCATATCAAAAGAAAACATGGATTCACCTGTTAGCAGATAGGTTACTGAGATTCGCATATAATCACTGGCTGGGATCATTGGGGTGATGCCAAGTGGGAAGAAGATAAGTGGTTCATTGGCTGGGATCGTTGGGGTGATGCCAAGTGGGAAGAAGACAAGTGGTTCATTGGCTGGGATCGTTGGGGTGATGCCAAGTAGGAAGAAGACAAGTGGTTCATTGGCTGGGATCGTTGGGGTGATGCCAAGTGGGAAGAAGACAAGTGGTTCATTGGCTGGGATCGTTGGGGTGATGCCAAGTAGGAAGAAGACAAGTGGTTCATTGGCTGGGATCGTTGGGGTGATGCCAAGTAGGAAGAAGATAAGTGATTCATTGGCTGGGATCGTTGGGGTGATGCCAAGTAGGAAGAAGACGAGTGGTTCAGGATGCTGCAAGGAGTGCAGTAACTGATAATAGAAGGAAGTGCAGGAACTGAGACTGGAAGATACTGCTGTAGACCATGCACTACACTGCTTAGGGCAGTAGCTATTTCTTCCAAGCCCTGAAGGGATCATGTTTTTTTTTTTTTTTTTTGTCTGCTGAAAGCTGTTTCTTCCTGCAATGACTTAAGGCTGAACAGTTATATTTAACAACTGCAATAGTTTCTGCACACTGTTGCTTTCATATTTTGACAAGACTTTAAGATATCTATTTGCTACATCTTCTTCTTCTTCTTCTTTCGGCTTTTTCCCGGTTAGGGGTCGCCACAGCGGATCACCTTGTCCGCACATTGAATGGCAGTGGAGTTTTACGGTGTCGAGTTGCCAGCCCGGCGCCCAACCTTCCACAGAAGGCACACTCACACGCACACCTAGGGCCAATTTAGAGTGTCCAATCCACCTGCAGCATGTCTTTGGGATGTGGGAGGAAACCGGAGCACCCGGAGGAAACCCACACGACCACAGGGAGGACATGCAGACTCCGCACAGAAGGCACCCCAGCCAAGGATCGAACCGGAGAACCTCTTGCTGTGAGGCGGTAATGCTAACCACTGCACCACCATGGCCGCCCTATATCTATTTGCTACATCTAAAATTTGGAAATAATGACAATTGTTAATATTACTGCAATAGTCACTGCATTACCTGATGCACTGACTTTCTTTTTCTGATTTATTATTTATTACCTCCTCTATGCTTTCTATTAGCATTATGAAGACCTCAGGGAAAGCAAGGCTTGAAAGCTGTAAAATGATAATCAGTGCTGTAAAAATATGTTGCAAATGATTTGTAATGGCAATGGTTGATCAGGAGAACAAATCCTTTGTAGGATTAAATAATACAATAAGATGATAATCTTATGTTATATGTACACAGTTGTCAGACTTTATTAAACAAAGGATAATTTTATGTGTTATAACAGCCACAGGTTTGATTTTCTTTCATATTGTTTTATTAATATTTTAATAATATTATTACTTACTGTTTTACTCCTGATTGTCTTGGTCAGTATAGGGAAAGAAATGGTTAATATGTTGGAAGTTTAACTTGTGTGTGAATAATTCTCTAAATAAGTTATTTTGCCATATATTATTATTACAGTCACCAGATGATACGTATATGAAAGCATTTAATGACATGAAATTGAATCAACCCACAAGTGATTGAGCAATGGTTGAAATGAAAATTGTTTTCACATATTAGAGAGCTTCTAGCGAATTTAGCTTAGCTGAGCTGAGTAATATGCTTAGTGATTACTTATTGTCTAATGTGTTTAAATTGTAGAATTCTGCTTCTAAAAAATGACAAGGTATGTTGATTTCTCAGTTATCTTTCATGTGTAATAAATGTAGTTGTGCTAAATAAAACCACAGCGGATGATACAAAAATCCAGAAAGAAATCATCTTGAATGGTAAATGCTGCTTAAACAAAAAATCTTTATTGATTAATAAACCTAGAAATGTAATTAATCATTTAAAAGGTCTTATTTCAAAATGATATTGGGGCCAGAGGGTTTATGTCTAAGCAGACAACTTTTTGTTCCCTAAAAGCTGAGGACAACTTAACTCATTACTCATAAGCATCAGGTTGTGACACTTAAAACCAAATTAGTGAGCTGTGAAAACATTAAAACGTACAGTAAAACCCTGCTATCATGGACCCCATCATCTCTCTGGCCAGCTTGAGAGACATAAGCATTCTGAGGCAATGTAGCAATTGTCTCATGTGTACTGACAACCACTCATTCATGAAACAAACAAATACTTTTTGTGAGAGATGTAGTTACACTGAAATTGGAGACAAGACTCTCATATAAGGACAAACTGAATGCCAAGCAGGTTGTCAGCACGCACACACACTTCACACACTAAATAAGGACACGACACATAAACCTACATATGTGGAGGTACTCACTAGTAACTTACCAAAGAATCAGAGGCCTCCCAAACGGAAAGCACATACATACATAATAATATAAAAAACAACTCCAATACATAATAACACACATATCAGTCTCAACAAATAAGCCCATAAGGTGTAACACAAAAAAACCTAATGTATTGGTCATAGGTGACTCCATTGTGAGACACACAGATGTTCCCCTCACCAGGATGGATAAGGAGCGGGTTATGGTTAGCTGCCTACCAAATCATAGCTAGCTATAGCTCCCCCACCATGAAGCAGGAAAAGCATACTACATACCTGAATTTACTGGAGTCACTTGCCATACAGCCCATCACCTTAGTCATGGGTGATTTTAATTATCCTACCACTGACTGGGAAACAACTGGAAACATGCTGGCTCAGAGGTTCTTGGACTTTATCAGTGCAAATGCTCTGTGACGGCTATTCAGCACACCCAGAAGAAGCTCAAATGTCCTGGACATAGTACTCACTAACATGGGAGAGCATTGCACCCCCCATGTAATGTCCTCCTGGGCAAGATCTGACCATAAATCAGTCTCGTTCGATGTAATTATAAGACCAGATACCCCCAAGCTCAAAAATGCCTTAGAATTTTTGTAAGACAAATTATCTCCTACTGAGTAATAGTATAAGAAGTTTGAAAGCCCTGTTGAATGTAGATAACACAGACTCCTGTGCAGAGGTGCACACCAATGCCTTGTATAACCACTTAAGCAGTTGGGGTCTATATTAGAACATCGAAGTTTCAAAACATTGAATGTTCTAATATCGAACCCTATTCAGTGAAAATTGAAAATATCGAAGCAACAGAAAAATGAATTTTTTCCTAGGGAAAGAATTCAGTTGTCCGTTTCTGTTGCTTCGGTATTTTCAGCGCTGTGGTAGAAAGTTACAGGTCGGGTTCGGGTAAGTGTGTGATTGAGTGCGGGTTAGGTTAGTTAGGGTTAGGGTGCGGGTTAGGTATGTGTGCGATTGTGTGGACGTGAGGGTTAGGGCAGGTTAGGTGAGTTAGGGTTAGGGCGTGGGTCAAGCAAGTGTGCGATTGTGTGGACGTGAGGGTTAGGGTGGGGTAGGTGAGTTAGGGTTAGGGCGCGGGTAAGGTGAGTGTGTGTGATAGTGACGGACCTTAGGGTTAGGGTTTGAGTTAAGTAAGTGCATAGTTAGTGGTGTGTGTATAGTTTAGTGTAGGGTTAGGTGTAAAATTTTAGGTGTATGTGTGTGGATTGCTGTTTGTTTGGTGTGCTTGTGTTGTGCGTATGTGTTTTGGAACAGTGAATTGTTTCCCTAGGGAAAAATTTGCTGTTATGTATGTTTGATGTTTTCAGCTTTTGCTGAGTAGGGTTCGATATCAGAACATTAGACGTTTTGAAACTTCGATGTTCTAATATAGACCCAAGCAGTTGTATAGAATCAGCTGTACCTGACTGGACTGAAACCAGGTATTGCCAAAAAAACAAGGTGCCCTGGTGAATCCAAGTATAAACAGGTTATACAACAAGAGAAAGAAACTAATACCCAAGAGCAAGAGGCAACTGGCTCACCAGAGGAAGAAATCCCTCTCTAGCTTAAACAAACAAATTAGAGATCTTGTCAAGTCCTCCAAAGCTAATTATGAAGCAAATCACAAGACATTCTTTAACTACGTCTGAAATCTAAAAGGGAATACCCAGCTTTGCACTGAAATGGTTGTGGATCGCACCACCCATACTCAACCAGAGGTAATAGCCAACCTGCTAGGTGACAGATTTGGAGAAAACGTCATCCCCCGTCCCCTCCAGTCATCCCCTACAGTATACCTGCCACCATTGCTCAGCCTGTTATTTCAAGAGAGCAGGTCATCTTGGTGCTCTCCAAGGCCAAAAACACAGCATCAGTGGGACCAGACAACATCCCAGGTTGCCTTTTAGACAAATTAAAACATGACCTAGCAGACCAGCTTGGAACCCTGTTTGACCACACCCTGAGAACTGTCTATGTTCTGGCAGAATGGAGGACAGCAACAGAAATCCCTCTGCACAAGAAGGGACCATCAACTGACCTTGGGAATTATAGGTCTATAAGCTTGACTAGACTCATCTGCAATGCCATGGAAAGAATCATTATGGACCTTATTAACAAGGACATAGGCAATCTCCAAACTCTGGACCCAACCCAGTTTGGATTCATTAAAGGTAGATCATGCCTGTTAAACATGGCTGACTTTTTCAAAAAAGTCATCAAGTACCTGGACATGGGAAAGACAGTGCATACTGCCTATCTTGACCTAGCTAAGGTATTTAACACAATCCCCCACTCGGGTAGTATAGAGAAACTCTCCCAATTTGGAATTAACCTCTACAATACCAGACAGTTAGCCAACTGGCTAACAAACAGGACAGATACTGTCAAATCTGGTGACTTCACTTGCAGCAAAAGACCAGTCACCAGTGGCATACAACAAGGTTCTGTGCTGGGACCTATACTGTTTGGAATTTATTTCTCAGAAGTGCAGGCAAACTTGGATGGCCTGTGGCTGACCAAATTTGTTGATTATTGCAAATTGGGAGCAATCACTGAGCCCCCAAGTGATGTTAATGTACTGCAGACAAGGTTAATACAGACAAATGATTGGTGCCAAAGCTATGGATTAAAGCTAATTGCAAAAAAATGCATTATTATTCCCTTTGGATAAGCTGACATCCCTGATAATCATACCTATCAACTGTACAGATTTTCACAGAATGTCCAGATTTTTGCCAATTCTTTCATAAAATTGTGTTTTCCTGGAAAATTAGTGGCAAATCATTAAACAATGAAAATAGAAAATAATGACAGACAGTTGAGTTTCAGACTTCATACCCTTCAGAAAATTCATGCTAATGCAAAACATGTTATTCTATCTCCTTTCTAAGTCTGGAAGAGCAACATTTAAAAATTGTTCCTATTTTTGGACCTTTGTCCCACTTTTATTTATGACTTTTGTCCAGATTTCTTGCTCTAAGAGGTTGAGAGGTATGCTGATAATTACAGTATAGACCGCACCCTCCTAAGTGTAGACCCAGTGGTACGTGATCTAGGTACTCAGGTTGATAGCACTCTGAACTTTGACCACCACGTATCCACTGTAGTAAGGAAATCCTTGTATGTGGCACATCTTATAAGTAAAGGCATCATATCTAGATCTAAGGATGTTGTAATTCCATTATACTCTGCCCTCATCAGACCAATAATTGAGTACAATGCTCCCTTTTGCATGTACCTCACCAGACACATGCAACAATTGGAGAGAACACAGAGGTTTCTCACCAAGAAATTAGAGGATACACAAAATAAGTCTTATGTGGAAAGACTGAAAGTCCTGCCACTGTATTCTGTCTACAGGTTGCTAAGGGGTGACCTGTGCCTGATTTTCAGGGAAGTGTCTGACCAAGCCCTGATGGAAATGCTACACATTTGTAAATCAAACTGCAGAAGGGTCATTCACTCTGGGGATCTTAACCTAACCTCTGACATGAACATGTGATGCTGGAGGGATAGATATATCTCTCAGAGACCACCAGTTCTCTGGAACAAGCTTCCAGTTCACATGAAACAGAGCTCGTCCCTGAACCTCTTTAAGTGCAACCTAGATCAATGCATGGGTGACTGCAAATTCACTCCTGGGGTGGTGCTAATATCCCTCCTTGACAGAGGAAATCAGTATTAACTATCACTGACCTTTCCCTCTGCAAACTTCATTCACCTAACCACTGACAATTGGGTCAGCTCGGGATAAATATGGCTAAGCTTGTAAGGTCTTTAGGGCAGTTAGCTTAGTAACCTCCTATGAACCTATGAACATCTAAGTCCTGACCTGGGTTTGAAGGGAAAAATAATAAAAGGAAGAAGAGTAAGAAAAGGAAGAGGAAGTGTGACCCATGTAGCATCACGAATAGAAGAAAAAAGATAAAAATGTAAGATAAGTCAAGAAAGGGAGGGATGTTAGCAGTGGGAAAGTAGAAAATGATGGAAAACAGGAGAAATGGTGAAGAAGAGAAGAAACAGGAGAGCTAGAAGGGCCTAGTGGCTGATAGGATCAGAAACAAGGGTGGTGGAAGGGAGAGGGAAAATGGCAAGAACATAGTTTCAAGAAATTAAGAAATTAACCCAAATATATAAATATACAGAATGATTCTTTCTGTTTACTATCAGAATGTGGAAAGCACTTTGGTCGTTTAGTCTTATTGTTGAAATTCAATGTCGAATTTCAAAACGATTTTACTCCTCATTTTCAAACCATGTTAATATTGAGGGTTCGATATTCGCAGTTTTAAATATCTGACCGTTGAACTGCATTTGCTGTTCAATTATCGGGATTCCAGATTCATTAAATTTATTTCACTTTTACTACACTTTCAAACCATACATTCGATGTAAGTGTAAATGACGGAAGTACTTTCCACATTCTGATAGTAAACTGATTCTTTCCATATGATGAAGAAGAGTTATGCTTTGCTTACAAGAATGGAAAAAGTTCATATGATATTTAATAATGCCACTATTAGAGAGAAGTATTGCTCATAAAGAAAAATGAGCATGTGATCTGGAAGGTATAACGAAATGAGGTTTTCAGACTTGAATAATGTCTGTCTCAGGGAATTCAGTAAATAGAAAAGATTTTATAAATATTCAGAACGACAGATGAGATATTTATGGATGAAGACTAAAGTCTGATTCTAAATTGCTTAAAGAAAGTGTATATAAAAATGGAGAAATTTTCATGTTATATGGTTGGATTATGTTAGAGAGTAGAAGCAATTTTGAGGAAGAAAAAGAAGAAGAAAAAAGACAAGCAGAAAATTATCTATATGAAGAGAACTTAAACAGATTCCCAAGGCGGGGGTCAATGTGTGTGCTCTAAGAAATTAATATGTGCGCTGTATTTAACTTAACAATAGCTGCCTATGAAACTCCAAGTAAACAAATACATAGAAAAAGCTTTAAACGTTCTCCTGGAATCTGTTTCATGGGAAAAATATAATATTACCTCAATAGTATGGGAGAATAGGTCATAAGTGGATGTCCAGGATGATCTCTGATGCTCTTCTTCGATGTTTTCTCAAGTCCAAGCAATGTCTTTTACATTGGACAAGTTGTTATTTTTGAATGGACTGGACTTCAGATAATGAAGACAAGAAGGATAAGTGATGGTGGACAGTGTCAAGGAATTTAGGAAAAGATGCATGTATGAAAATAGTATGAGGGAATACAGCAGACTTAAGCACAAGATGGGGTGACATGGAATGGATGGAGACTTTAGAGGCGTATGGTGTATTAATATTATATAAAACATTGTTAAAGGATATAATACAGTTAAAATCAAAAGATTGTCAGGGTGTTTCTGAGTAAGCTATAAAATAAGGAAACAATGTGAGTCCAGGAAGTGGTTTAGGAATAGTTATCAGTTGAGGCTTATACTCTAAAGAACTTAAATATATCAGAATGAAAGTGTCCATGAGAATATTAGGTATTATTGGATATTTACAAATCATTCAGTAGGAATGTACAACAATAGAATTTATTAATATGGGAAGAGCCTGATAAACAGATAAATCTTGTAGAGAGCTTGGCACTGCACTTGGACAATACCATAACTAAAAGGCGTGACTAAAAATGAACAATTGGAGTAAGTCAGACAGTTTGAACACGAATAGAATTGGATGTCACTTATTAAAATTGTGCCAAAACATAACTTATATATATCCAAAAGATCTTGTATACCCTGGAAAAATAGTAGATATTCATACATGACTGGAAGGATGGTGTCAGTTCTTGGCTATGCTATAGTTCCACCAGAACTGGATGTCATTTTATTACTGGATATCATAGTCAGAACTAAATGGTATCATCTTCCTCTGAGACTTGAAATAAGACTTTAAAAAAGTTGTATGATCTATAGTTACTCAATGTAATGAGTCTCAAATTAAATAATTAAAAATCAATTTAAAGAAAATATTTTTAAAGAATATTTGTTTAAATAAATAGAGGTAGTCAAATTGAGAAAATTAAGAGAAAAAGAATAAAGTTGAGATCATAACCTATAACCAAGGCTGTTAAATAGCAGGGAAGGTACAGTTAGAGGAAGAAGTATGGAACATATGGAACCAGAAAAACTCAAGGTGAAATGAGCTTAACATGAAAGCATTACAATGTAGATCTAAAAGAGGGATACAAAAGGCGATTTTGCTATGGCTGACAAGAATATCTCTATCTTTATCTGTCTGTATCTATCTATATATATGTATATATGTTTGAATATATTGAAAAATGCAGACACTCATGCTGACACCATAATATAAGCAGTTCATAACATCATAATGTAGATACATCACAATACAGACACTCCAAATACAGTCAAAATACCTAAGCCCACATTAAATTAATAACAAAATGCAGGTAACACTCTACTTCTTTGATCAAGTTACACTAAAAGTACATTAAAATTAAAAAGCAAGAAAAACAGATCGAAAACCTAAACCATACCAGTACCATAGGATGTGGCTTGTCCTGTGGAAAGGATTTCTGCAGGATAAGGTGCAGTGTTAGAGCTAGAGTTTGGGGCAGGGTCTCCCACCTACACCACCCTACTAATGCATGCTAACCCAAACCTTACCCCTTGCCACAGAAAAACCCTTCATGTAACACTAACACTACACAAGACAGGCCCAGACACTGAGATATGCACCAACAAACATGCACAACAGTAAAGCTATGCCCTCACCTATCATTTACTCTAACCCAGGAACACTGACACAAACATATTCCCAACCCTAACAATAACCCACCTATTCTCTCTACATTATGAACGGTCTACATTTTGGCCTATCTATATGCTGATAGTATGCACACACATACATAAACTTATATATATATATACATATATATATATATATTCATAAGTAGGTATTAGGCTATCGGCCCAAGGGCCTAAGTAAGCCTAGTCAACCAGGTTCCCCGGCTTACGCCACCCAAGAAAGTTATTTTCCTGTGCCCCTGCCAAGAAGAGCCACAGCAGTGATCCCTGGGGTGTATTTCCTATTTCCCATCCACTCATCAAGATTTTTCTTTAAGAGTGCTAATGAGGAACTTTGCTTGACATAGATGGGTAGCTTGTTCCAGAGTATGGGAAGTCTCTGGGACAGAAATCTATCCCTCCAGCATGTCCTGTTTATTGCGGTGACAAGATTTAGGTCACTAGAGCATGTAGTTCAGAGAGATTGGGATTTCTTTAGGTGTAGTATGTCCAACAGCTCTGGGTTTGACATAGCATTATATGTCAGGCAGAGATCACCTCGGAGTAGATGATATGCCACAGAGTAAAGCTGGAGGTTTTTGAGATGGTCAGTGTAGGGCATCTGTTTGAGGCCAGTAATCGTCTTTGTGAGGTACTTCTGTGGCCTTTCCAGCTGCAGCAGATGTCTTGTGAGGTACATTCCAAAAGGGGTGTTGTACTCTATAATGGGTCTAATGAGTGTCGAGTAAAGGGGAACAATGACCTCTTTTTTCCTGGATGAGAACCCTTTTGTGATGAGGTGTGCCACGTAGAAGGATTTCTTGACTACTGTGGCAATGTGATTATCAAAGGAGAGACTACTGTCCACCTGGGTCCCAAGGTCTCTTATCACACATTCAGCGTTAAGTAGACTGCCATCTATGTGGTAGTTCATGGGTAAAGAGTTTTTACCAAAGGGGATGATAATACACTTTTTGGCATTGAGCTTGAGGCCTTGGCTCTGACACCAGGCATCTGTCTCAGTGAGGCCCTTCTGTAGGATGTCCACATCATTTGGGGACTCGACTATGCCTCCTAGTTTGCAGTCATCTGCAAACTTCGTTAGCCAAAGGCCTTCTTTGTTAGCCTGTACTTCAGAGAAGTAGATACCAAACAGGAGTGGTCCCAGGACTGAACCCTGTGGTACTCCACTTGTCACTGGTTTGAAGTCAGATTTGGAGTCAGCAACTTTTACAATGTGGGTTCTGTCAGTGAGCCAGTTGGCAACCCATCTTGTGAAGAAGGGATTTATACCTAGTTTAGTGAGTTTAGCTATAATTCCAGAATGAGGGATGGTGTCGAAAGCCTTGGCGAGGTCAAGATAGGCTGTGTGAACCACCTTACCTTTGTCTACGGCTTTGGTGACTGCCTCAAAGAAGTCGATCAGGTTCAGGAGGCATGATCTGCCTTTCACAAAGCCGAACTGGGTGGGGTCCAGAGTTTGGAGGTTACCAATGTCTTTGTTTATGAGTTCCATGATGATACGTTCAATAGCCTTACAGACCAGGCTCGTCAGGCTAATAGGGCGATAGTTCTCGGGATCAGTGGTGGCTTACCCTTTGTGAAGTGGGATAACTGTTGCTGTGTGCCATTCATTGGGCATAAAGCCTGACGTGAGGCTATGATTGAACATGGTGCTTAGGTGGAGAGCCAGTTCGTTCTGAAGTTCATGTAAAACGCAGCCTGGGATGTTGTCCGGTCCCATGGATGCTGTGTTTTTGGCTTTAGAGAGTGCAGCTTTTATTTATTTATTTATTATATATTTATTTACATTTGTTTACTGGGAAATTCCGAGTGGACGCAGGTCCTTTTTCAGTGGATGCCCGGGGAGAATAGCTCCACATCATGTACATGATAAATAGAGATACAAAGTTGCAGCAGTAATAAACAACATTACAGGTTGTTGGCTTTAATACAATAACAAGATATTGATTATCAACATTTTTTACCTGTGTAGTTGTGATTACAGGGACTCTGCATTCTTCCTGTATAGATATGGGCCTTTTAGGGGGTGACAGGGGGGTAAAGTTAGCACTGAACCTATCTGCCAGGATGCTGGCAATATCAGTTGGTTCTGTAATTTTCATGCCATTGTGCTGTAACTCAGAGCAGATCTGGGTGTTGCCATTGAGATTCTTCATATAGCTATAGAATGCTTTGTGGGTGTCCTTAGAATCAGTGGCGATTTTGTTTTCGTAGCTAGCTTTGGAGGATCTTATAAGGGATCTCAGCTTCTTACTGAGGATTACCGGGAAGCTCCTCTACTCTCTTTTGCAACAGTTTCTTCCTTCTGTTGTAAATTTTGTTTATGGCAGGGGACCACCAGATTGGCTTCACACACACACACATATATATATATATATATATATATATATATGTTGTTGTCTTTCGACTTTTCCTGGTTAGGGGTCACCACAGCGGAACTCCAGTCCGCTAATGATTGGCAGTAGATTTTCACGAACGCCGAGGTGCCAGCTCGACGTCCAACCTTCAACGAAGGCACGCCCATTTACTCATGTCTTTCGAATGCCCACCCAACCACGGGGAGGACATGCAGACTCCACACAGAAGGCACTCCCTGCACTCCAGCCGAGAATCGAACTGTAGAACCTCTTGCAGTGAGGCAACAATATTTAATATTCAAGGGAAAAAAAGCAGATATGATACATAGAGAAGAGCTGAGAAAGTTCCTGGCACTAATTAATAATGACAATAGAGCATTTTACTTATTAGTTGCCTGTTATCCTGGCCATTCTCCCAGCCTGAGAAACTGGCTGATATGTAAAGGAAAATGGTTTAGCTTCATTAGAGCCAAATTTGGTCTGGAATAGTTAAGTAATAGAACTGGGAAAAATGAGGTAGAAATTAACAAGATGTTGACTGCAAATATTCAAGTTACTACAGCATTAATAAGGAGATTTGTAGTGAACATGATAATGAATGGGCCAGAAAAATGGCCTGTCAGATCAGGGAATGTCTGAACTTGGCCCTGGAATTAGCAGGCTAAAATGTATGCCCTCTTCAGTATATAATAAAGTGCAGTGAATAGCTTTAAGGCTTCTGTCTTCCTTTCTGACAATACAATTGATTAAAGAATTTAGTTTAAACTAAGTATCCCCCATGGAATCCTAGATTCTAACTCTAAAGATAAAGTTAGAGATTTTTTTTTTCTTGTAAGATGTATAAATATGTGGGAAGAGGAAGAGAAAAGTATATAGCAGAGGGAAGGAATTAGAATTAGCCCAATAATAGACAGAACTGAACATTTTCACAACTATACGGATATGCTAATTTATGGTTTCATAAGCAAGATGTACAGAGATATAGTTATATTCCTGACATAATGACAACTGTAAGGTCTTTTTCATCCTTAAATGAATTACATCAATTTTATGCTATCACTTACTCTGCTTGCTATGCTCTTTAGTTGGTAATAATAATAATAATAATAATAATAATAATAATAATTATTATTATAGTAAACTATTTTTATTATGATTTGCCATCATGAGTTTATATGGACTGCAAGTTTAAAATACAGTTGGGGAATCAATGGTTATTAAGACTAGTAACATATATTAATAGTGAAATGTGTGTCTCCTGTATGCTGATGACTAAAGATCTTTTTCATATGATAATGGAATGGACTATGTATAAATATTTAACAGAAAAACTGTATAATGATTTGTTTGGCCTGAAAATTGAATTAGTATTGCTAACAGATAGCATGGCTATGGCTATACTACTGTTCCCTATCACAGAGGAGTAGTCCATGAGGCTATGGCTATATTACTGTCCCTATCACAGATGAGTAGTCTGTGAGGCTATGGCTATATTAATGTCCCTATCACAGAGGAGTAGTCCATGAGGCTATGGCTATATTACTGTCCCCTATCGCAAAGGAGTAGTCCATGAACTGTATCACCACCAACACCAAAACCATGAAAAAAAACTTAGAAAGACATTTTAGACATGGCTGTGATTTGATGTTTATTTGACATGTATTTCATTGATGAATGAAAGACTATAATGATTTGCATATATGCTGAAGACAGTATGATGCTGGTATATAGATTGAAGCAACTGATATTGAGCAATCTTAGAAAATTTAAAACTGAAAAAGAAAAAGAAAACTGAATCTGAAATTAAACATAGAACTTCTAATCCCAATAGGTTGAATGATAAGAAATAACATCATTCAGGATGTTATTTTAGGTGAATCAGATGAAAATAAGTATGGGGTGCAGAAATAGTTATTCGGGAATGTAAATTCACCTCTTTCTCTGAATTGTGTCACATTATATAATGCACTATATCTTGCCTATTCCCCAAGACATCTGCTCCTGCGTCTGTAGCTAGTGCTAATGCAGTGTTCCTATGGAAGTGTACCAGAATGTATCTGTACTGCAGTGGATGACTGGCCTAACCTGGGACATGAGGTAAGAATACATGTTCTGCCATGGTTAACTCAGTACAGAAGCCAAGTACTGAATTGCAAACCTGTATGCTGTCATTATTCATTGATAGTTCTGTGAGACAATGGTAAATCACATACTCTGTCGGTGTCATTATAATGTTATAGCATTGTGTATCTGTCCAACATATTGTCTTACATTTATACTGCATGTGAGTGAGTACATTAGTAGGACAACACGTTCCACGCAGCCTACGCTGAGTCTCCACATTTGCTTGTTGACACATACTGCTCCATCTAGTCAGATCCTTAGATCTTTATGTACTTTTGATACTGTATGTACACTCGGTCCCCATATGCCTTGATTCACAGTGGATGATGCTGAAGAGGCATACTTATCTGCAGTTGTGTGCCTGATGTACATCTCCGCACAACATAGCCAATGGTATGCTTACACTGTACAGTACTATTAGTGTGTGCGGTACCAAGTCAGTCTTCAGAGTAGGTCTTTGCTATGGTGTGCCACATTGTTGTAATCCACAGGGCACTAAATACCATAAGTGATTCTGTCAGATTCATTTTAATTATGCTTGAGTAGCCTTGAAGACTATACAGACTTTGTGCACCTTTTTCTTTGATGTACTACTGATCTTTCTAAATATACCACTCAGTAAATAGCAAAATCATATCATTAGCACATTATTCAGTCAGTAGCAAAAATAATGCTTATTTCTCAGACAAAATGTACTTTCTATCATTTTGAAATGTATAGCAAAAATGCAGTTTTACAAGGGCAGACAGACATTCAGGCATAACATATGTCACTAGTTTCATCTTTTTTTAGTCAATGCAATATACTTTTAAGTATTCATTTGTTTTATCTTGAACATTTTATAAGGATTTCTGAAAACAGTACAGTGATGTTGACTTTTGCAAGGTTGTAATGGCCATTAAAAATTTACTAACAACAGCATTTGCAAACCTTTCAATTTAAAAAAGTGCAGCTATCAGTTTTCTTGAAATGAACAAATACAGCAGTTAGCAGAAACATAAATATATAGTACTGTGATTAAAGCTGTGTATTTCTCTTTAACATTGAGATTTTTAATGTTCTTTGCATAAGCAAGGCATTACATTACTCATTTCCCATTAAAGCTCAGTATACAATGTTTCTTTACATTTGAAACTAGCAGTTCTCTCTAAAGAAATCATGGCAAACAAGTTTACAAGTTAAAGCCCCCGAACACTTTCATGGGACTATGCAAAGCAGTTTTAGAGATATAGTCCATTGTACTCCCGGAAGAAAAACATAAGTAGGGACACAGCATAGCTCTCAGCCTTACATATCCAAAATGAGGAACAGTAACCATCATATTGTGGAACAAATGGAAAAATATGGAGCACATCTTAATGGCTTACTTAACAACTTTAACTAGGAAGGTCACATGATGGTCACAATGTGCTGGTTTTACTTATAAATAAGATCATGTAATGAATTAATATGATTCATTTCTATTTACCGTGGTTATCAGTCAACAAAATTCCTAACACTGAATGCGCAACATACCCTTTCAGTGTGGAACTTCGAGAAAATTGAACTTTTTAAGACCTCAAATAAGGTACGTTCCTCGTAATGAGGTACACTTGAGAGGTACATGGGCTAGGGTCGGCAAAGGGAACTTCTTTTCGTTCCCTCTTAATAAAATTAAGGGTATCCTTGTACCCAACATCGTAAGAACGCAAATTACTTACAACATATGAACTTCTCCGTAGACCCACGCAGGTGCGACTAACAGAAGTTGCCAAGACTTGTGAGCACAGTGTATGTCTATTTCTTCTGGGATACAAGTGCCAAGTGCTCTTACTTGATGCGGCTGTTAGAGATGGCAGGCGCTAGGACCGCAAGGAATATGTGCAGAAGGAGGGGGGGGGGGGGTTAGGCGGCACCTCCCACTCTATAGAGCATCGTCCTAAAAGCAGCATGCCTGGAGTCGAATCCGAAATACTTCACAAAATCCTGGTGCACAGAGTGAGAGAAGCTGGAAGGACTTCACTTTATGCAGCTCGGCTCACTGAACTTGGAGAAAATCAGCAGACTACTAGACGGAATTTGGAAGTGTACTGCTAGCATCAGTCGCAGCTGCTGCAAATAACGAAACGAGTTATGCATCCATCTCCTGACTGCTGGAAGGGGACCGGTGGGGTCTAATATATACAAGCACCGTTATGCACAGTTTGTCATCATAACCATCACGGGCGTATAGTCACGTTACACCCCTTCTCCAAGACTTAAAGCTAAGGGGCAGATGAAATTTGGAGCATTGCAAAAGATAAAGATGTACTAGCTGAAGTGATTTCATCGGTGGGATTCTGGTTAACACTTGCTTCCTATGAGATAAATGATGGTCTGCGGTACAAAACCTGCCAAACTGTGACATTTTGAAGGAACTTTTTGCACAGTCCTGTATAAACTCAAATTGTCAGGTCGACAAAGGTAATTGATACATTGTTACTTGTTTTTAGGTAGTTGCATAGCTATTAAATTCAGTCACGTGTGCCCTGTAACATGCGATTCTTGACAGCTAAAGGCAGGACAGTATACTTCCAGATGGAGAAAAGACATCCTTTTGTCTATTGCCCCTTACTCCACTACCCTTAGAAAAGACAACTTTGAAGAAACACGTTTGTCTAGTGTGTTGGGTAGTGAGTTGCTTGTGGCATAGATTGTTGAATTCTAATGTGGAAATGGGATAGGAGTAAGGAAGAGGTCAGTTAAGTAAGGGGGTGGCAATAATTTTTTTTTTAAAAAGAATGCGCTAACAAAATTACTGTCTGACAACCCCAGAATCATTTTGCACCTGATGAAGTGCCATTGCTCCAGTAAACGGATTTCTGATGTCCTTTTCTATTTTTCATAATGTGTGAAATGAACGTCTTTTGTCTTGCAGATCAAACGGGAGGGATGCTTCACCTTCAGTCCCGGTTTGACACACCGTTTGGAGGAGGTGTGACAAAAAACTTAGCTTCCAGATCTATCCAAGTTGTGGTTTATGGAGCTCAAGACTCTTGAATCCAACATCCTGATTACTTGGACTCCGTTTCCCGGCTTCTAAAGTTTTATGCTGTGGATAAAAAAAGGACATTGAGAACCAAGGACGTAGATACATTTCACTGCTTTCTTTCATTTTATTTTTTTTTCTTTCATAAAAGACCCTAACGCCCAGATGCAGTTACAACTCGTTTCCTTAGCCCTGATCTTCCTAAATTGTATGGATTACTGTCAAAGTCAACCCAGTCGCTGGAAACGGAACAAGAGAGGTCAGTATACAGGGAAAATTAAAACTTAGAACTCTGGCAAATTGATGTTTGCTTTAGAGAAGCAGTTTCTAATGGTTTACGTTTTTTTTTCTTCTTTCACTCAGTTTGTTAATTAGGACTTGATGTTGATTTGCAGCTTTTCCATATTAACAGCTCGCAAGGTACAGTCCTTTGGTCAGTGCATGTGCTTATGAAGATATTCTTTTACAGAATGAACCCACTTTGGTTTATTATGGAGATGCTCTCCTGATGCTGCTTTGCCACTTACAGGTACTTTTTAAAGTAGGGACTGGGCACAGGTATGTAGCTTCTTATCTAACGTATGCTTTTGCTAGGAGGAGTTGATGAGAGTGAGTTAGCTCACGCGCCCGATGCCACTGAGATGGTCAAGGTAACGTAAGAAAATGGTACCTACTTTTAGTGATGGAAGGAGCCGAACACAATTTGAAAATGCCCTTCCTTGTTAGGGTTACCGCCTGTCCCACTTTGCGAGGGACAGTCCCTCTTTGGGCAGTTGTATCCTGACAAAAACATTTAAAAATGGCAAATGTCCTGAGATTTTAGGACAAAATTATTTCCTATATGTTATGTAATAGTTGCAGAAAACAGTTATGCTGTATCTAAAATACCTAAATGTTATAAGAAACAGAATAAGCAACTAAAATGCTACAAGAATAGACTTTTATTTAGGCAAACAAGTTCAGTTCTAACCTTTGTACTGGGTATGTGTCGGCCTGTAAAATCTGATGTTTGCACCAAAAATGTCCCACTTTGGCCATTTGAAAAGGTAGCAACCCTATAATGTTCACCCGTGCTCCGCAGACCTCTCCAGTGTACCTCATTTCGAGGGACATTCCTTACTGGGGTCTTAAAAAGTTCTTGTTCATCGAAGGTCCACGTTGAAAGGGTCCTTCATACATTTAGTGCTAGAATGTTTTAACTTATATCAGCAGTAAACAGAACTGAATTATATTGTTTCATTGAAATAACTATTATATAAGTAAGAATATCATATTAACTATCCTATGAGCTCCCTAGTTTAAGTTAGTAAGCGTTCCACATTTTGCCCACACATTATGAGAGGCAGTATTCTTCATTTTGTAGATGGGAGGTTGAGAGCTACTGCTCCCCACCCACAAAAGACCCCCATCAACGCGCACTCAAGCGCACTCACAATCCCCAGAGCGAAGGAGTCTTTTTCTTCTCCTTTTTTTCAACATAAAAGCCATGGTAGAAATGATGGGGTTTGCAAACATGCAGCTACAATAATGGTTTGAGTTTGTTCACTCCCAGAGATGATTAACAAACACCAATGCTTTGTGTTGCAGGACTTCAGTGCTTTGCTAAAAGTGGAAGTGCTATCCAAAAAGTGAAAAAAATAATCAAGACACTTATTTTTGAGACTTGATTAAAAGTATAAAAGTAAATCCTAAAGTTAGAAACTCATGGGGTCCTTCTTGTATTATCTTGAGGATTAAATCATGCGTGTCCAGTTTTGTGTTATGGAGCCCACGGACACGCTTATTATCGACAAACCTGATTGCATACTTTAGACAAGTCCTGGAAGCAAAAGGTATCCCACTATTTCATAATAATCTCATTTAAATGGAAAAAATGACTTTTGCATAAACTTTGTTTTAATGTGCTTGGTTAGCTTAGTGGTTTTCTGTCCTTGGCGATCATGATTGTCGGAAAAAATCCGTTAGACAACCGAGAGTTAAACACAAAATCACCTGTTACAGGACCATTATTGATGTATGATCGTAATTGTTTCTGATAATACAGTCGCTGTCACAGCCTTTTCTTTCTTTTTTGTTCCATGATGACATCTCATAGCATGTAATAGCATATCAGATAATTGTAATAGATAATACTCCTTAAAGTGCCTCGGAGAAAGGGATCGTGTAACTGTTTATTGATTGAGGTGCTGGGCATGTGTTTGCTGCAAGCAACCAGCCAATAATTTCTGAAGTAGGCACCGAAAACTAAAAGTCCTTTCTTTGTCTCCATCTTCTAACTCAGCTGTTTGCACGCAGACAGCAGACATCAGAAGGTTCAAGCTCCAGGGTTAATAGATCTTGATATTCCTAACTAGAAATTTCATTCCTTATTCCTGATATTTATCACCTGTAGAATACTTGTACTTCTGTGTGTACTGACTTTGAACTCTTTCTTGAGGATGAGCGCATCATAAGTCTTACGGATTTAGAGATATAATTTTTTGCGTGTGGATCCTTCACGAGGAGCAGATTAGCAACTGTAGCTGCATTCTGCATCTGCACGGCTTGATATTCGGTCTGTAATCTTTATCCAAAGTTCCAAATGGAAAACATGTAATTCAGGAAACCCGTGGAAAAGAAAACTCAACTCCCCCCCACAGTGATTAACTGCGTGACTTTTAACTGTTAAAACATTGCATTCCCTGGTGTTATGAGGAATGCCCATGTTCGGTCAGAACCAAGTGGAACTCCTTCCGTCAGATTTTTTTGTGTTCAAGATAATGTTGGAGATAATAATCTCCACTGGGTCATCCTTTTCCACACTGCAAATTTAGAGGCAGTAATTCCATTCCCTATCCCAGCCGACTCTCCAGACACTGAAGAGTTTATGTTTGGAAATATAGACATTTGCAGCTTGGGAATGCAGACGCTTCATTGTGATTGGCAATGCTACAACACTTTATAAAAGTTTGGTATCGGTACAGTAATGCTGCCTGGGGTATGCACCAGCTGCTCGTCTCTCTATGTCAATAGGGTCAAAGTCAAAATAATCTGGGTTTATTGTTTAAATGCAGGGGCCCTCTATTCCCCTTAGAAAACAGACAGAATAAGAGGCATTGTTTTACTGTACCTTTTTTGACATTGAATTTCAACTTTGCGGCATTATTTAATAATTGCAGTCCTCTATATTTTATGAAAGTGCCACTCATTTTGGAGGAAACGATACCATTCTAAGGCAAAATCAGTGACTACCAGGAATTGTTGTTAGGTCTGTGAAATTGAAAGAACGTTTTAAATTTTCATTGTTGATTTTTGGCATTGTCTTTTTGTTAAAGAGCATTATAATTTACATTTTAGAGAAGATGACATGCACTTATCAGGATGCCCCCAAACAACCGTGAATATATGTGTGTGTGCATGGGGGTGGGGATGATTTCATGGTGCTAAAAGACCATGAGATTGTAAATGCAGTGGTTAGAAGGTCAGAGGTACATAGCTTGGAAAATTAAGTAAGTACTTTTTTAATCAAGTTGTTTGGAATGTGCATACTGAATAAATAAAACACACTGCAGAACAACAAATCATAATTTCTGTAATAAAATACTGAATAATGGCTTTTGTCATTTGAAATTATCAGACCATATACAAATTCAATGATGGTATCCACAACACTGTTTTAATACACTGATGTGGAAAAAAATGTTATATTTGTAGGAATACAGTGAGGTGAAAATTTTAAATATCTTTTTACCTGTTTTTATGTTTTAGACTGTATCCAGATAAATTAAATAACATGCTAAACACAGTGTTATTGGGAAACCAACATTTTGTCATGTTTTGCTTTGTTGGATATTGAAAGTTGAAGCAGGCAGTTTGTCTATTTCTCTGTCAAGTCCTGATTTGTTTTTTAATGGAGCATTAAAGCAGGACGATTGTTTCCTGCTGTTGACATTTCAATACATCGCCTCTGGCTAGGTCACAGATTGCATCCATGTTTGCAGTCTGCTATACTCAGAGGAGGATATTGTGAGTTTTCTGGGTTTTGTTCTGTTTTTCACTTTTCTTCAAGTTTGTGTGACCTCAGAGTTAGTATATATAATGTTTAGTGCTGTTTGACCCTGGCCCCACATCAAGGAGGCAAAATCACATGCCCCTCTACAAAAACATTGTTTGTGTTTGTTAAAACATTTGGAATGTTGCTGTTTTGGTCTTGTGACCTCCCAAGGTTTTAGTTTCTTTAATTTTGACTAACTGTATGTAATTAAAAGACACATGATTATTTAAAGTGAATCAGAAGCTATCAAATATTACATCTCATCATGTGTTTATTATCCTTCACTTGTATAGATAGAATACAGACATTTGGATATTTAAAATGAAATTGTCACATGGTTGTGAATGTCATCAAATCAAAAGCACCATATCTGAACTTTCTTGATTGTAGGGAGGTTGCCTTTTTAGTGCCTTTGTGGAAGATCAGTAGCTATACCTTAGCTTTTCTTTATTATTTCATTTTATCTTTAATTGCTAAGAATATAGAGAACTAGAGGTCACCACACTGTCTCCAAAACTTGTTTTGCTTTTACTATAACTGAAAATAAAACAGTTCAGGTTTACTGTAAGTGCCATGTAATTTAATAATATCATCTAATATGTAATTATATTCCACAGTGCTGCACTATCTTCTAGCATAGTGAATTTATAGGATTACTGATTTTCCTTTCAGGGTTTTAGTCATTTAACCATATTATTATTGAATCATTGAATGAAAAACACTAGGATGCTTGTCTTTGGGAGATAATATTACTGCTAGAGATGCTTCAGTGTATACCGCTAGACAATACTTATGTGATTGTCTACCCACTGAGGTAAAATATAGGGATTCTGAGCAACAATATATACAGAACCATAAGTGGCTTGTGTTTCTATGGGGATGAACTTAAGGGGAATCCGAAGAATCTTAGCTCTAAGTTATTAGTGCAGGTGGATTGTGTAAAATGTTACACAATACATTCTGTGGCATTTTGTGTCTCATAATCCCTGCTACTTCTCTAATATAGTCAAGACAACACTAAACTGTGCTTTTTTTCTATGCATGATTTGTTAACAGAGGTTTCCATCTCATACGTTAAGTGAATTGGTTGATATCTGATTTTATGGCAGAATGTCGCTGTTGTGCTGTGCTGTCTTTCAACTCTTGTAAAACAGGGCTTAAAATGAAATGGACTGCCATGCGGACAAGAGTGCATGTATGCATGGACGCTTACTGGTTTTATGTTATGTGTTATAAGTATTGATGATCCCCTACTACAAAACCCTGAAAATATGCTAAATTCTGAGATGACGCTCTGAAGCTGCCATAAAACTTTCTAGCAGAGTGACCTTTTGCTGCTTAGGATAAGTAAACATGATGTACATATGCTTGAGTAGGCTGAAAACTAATGGAAGACACTTTTGGTTTCAGTGTTTCAAGCACTGGCTGCCAGATGGTTTGCAGAGTTTTACTGTTTTTAGTAAAATAATTGTACTCATCCGATGTGTGCCAACAAAGGGTATACTGTGTCTTTAATTAAATGTGGAATTATTTAGCAGGAATGGCTAGACAGTGTGGGGTTGATACTCAATAATGTATCTAAGAGCTTAAGAGCATTTCTATGGAAGTAGGAAAATGAATAAGGATCTCAGTGAAGTTGTATGTACCTCCACAAAAAGCTAAGCTGGTTTTAATTGATCTTGTGTCATCTGATTGATCTGTGACTGGTCAGTGTGTACAAAGTGATTGGCCTTCCCCTAAGTAGGTTGAAATTAATTCCTGGAGGAATTTTTGACAACTGGTATTGGCAACTGATGCTTTGGGGAGTTTTGCATTTAATAGTTTCTCTTTGCTTTCATTTTGTTGACTTGGGCATAAAACTGTATTTTTTGCATATGCATGTATGTGTGTGCATGTGTGGCCATGTCTTTGTTTATATAGGATCCTGCATATCTGTGTGTTATTTATCAAGGAGCATGGTGACTTAATATACCTTGAATAGGCTTGCTTTACTTTTTTTTCAAGTTTTGCCACTTATTTGTAATCTGATAGCATTTAATATTATTTGGCAGTTTTGTTGTTTCTATTGTCCATTGTATGATTATGTTGGATGTTTGAGTTTCAGGTTCAAAGGACCATCACTAAGTCTTCAGCTTTCAGCTGCAACAATAATAGCTCACTATGATGACTTACTTAGCTGTACACTACTGTGAAAACGTGGACATTCTAAATCAATCTTGATAGTCAGAGAACTTGGGTGCAGCAGTCATTTAATATATTGACAAACAGCATGATTAAATCAAATACAGCTTCAGTGAGTTGAGAGAATACCAGACAAATCATTTTCATGCTATTGTATAGCAATCATACGTCATCAAATTATTTTTTTAAGATATGGAGCAGTAGTCACATTTATTTTTGGTCTTAAACATGGGAAGGGTACATTCTGTTTTTGCAGTGAGCCTAAATGTTTTATATATTGAAACACAGGCCACTGCTCCTGCATCTTATCCTTTAAAAGAGTGTCTCAGCTGTAAAAATTTGTTTCACTCACAGTTTTAGTGTCTGAGGTTCAATTTGCACCCATGGTAACCATCTGTATGTTATACATGTGTCTACAAATCTTTTTTTCCAGAATTTCAGTTTTTTCCCCTATTTTAAAAACATGGTTGATGATTTTCTATTATGAACCATTCACATTTGTTGCATTTACCTTTAGCCTTGTCAGTCAAAAGGGTATATAGAGGGCCACTTTAGCTAGCTTGTTTTAGTTCTGTTAGTTGGTTATTAAGATAATACAATGGATAATAACATTTTACATCATTTATAAATGTAGACTTTAAGTTCTCCAATACATACATATCTTACATACACGTTTGCACACATGCGCATGTGCACACACACACGCACACACACGCACACACACACACACACACACACACACACACACACACACACACACACACACACACACACACTATTGTTAGTAAAGTGGAAAGATACCGAGTAAAGTGACAGGGCTTTCAGCCTGTCCACGTAGGTCATGGTTTGGAGTCCCTGTATTTTCTTAGTGAGAAAACTCTGATGTCTCCCTAATGGAAATGCTGCACATCCACAAGTCAAATGGCTCAAGATTCACTCACTCTAGTGATCTCAACCTAGCTTGTGACATAAACAGAGCATGCTGGAGAGACAGATATGTCTCCCAGAGACTGCTGCTTCTCTGGACTAGACCCCCTATTCACGTTAAACAGAGCTCCTCACTGACTTTATTCAAATGCAACCTAAATATTTGGATGGGAGACCACAAATTTGCCACTAGGGTGGTACCCTTGTCCCTCATTGATCACAAACCCACTCTGTTCATAAATTCATTCTGTGAACTACTCAAAAAAGAACACATGGGGATACTTGGGATTAACATGGCTAGGGTTGAAAAGGCTCTAGGGCCACTAGCCTAGTAACCTTCTATGAATATGTGAACCTATGAACACACACACACAAAACCACACACACACACACATGTGCATACACAAATATATTTTCACTTCAGCTATGTTTGTAACACCACTGTATTATATTGTTAGTTGTAGATGCATTTTTCTACTGAATAAATCAAAAATCATGAGGTAATTATAAATATATGTCATTTGAGCCATGTAAACAGTTGTACACAAACATGAGTTTCTTGAGTTTTCTTGTGACCGTCTGCAAGCAATCAAATATTTCCTGTAGAGATGTGGCAGTTAAACATTCTCTGGCATTCTGTTGGTTATATATGGCATGTCATGATGACAATGTAAGTAAAACTGTAATATTTTCTTATTGAAGTTTCATTTTTAACAAGAAACATTTATTACATTCACTTATGACATAGGCAATCATACATTTATATACATGAAAACAAACATATTGACATAATGTTAGTTGCAAGCATTATATATCACAAACCACACTGACATAATTTTAGTTGCAAACATTATGCATCACTTATAATTTACCCAAGCATTGTCAGTCAAATATTACATAGCTCATTTAAATCCTGCATTTTTTTAAACCTCATGCCTCCCTATGAATGTATTGTTTCCACAATTTCCATTTTTTCTATGTAATTTGCTTCCACCCTTTTCTAAACATGCTAATTCCAGGTGTTTTATCTCTGTTACTATATTCACTACAGGTAGTACAGTTAGTTTAGATTTGGATTTCCATTTTCTAGAAACTGCTTTTTTGGCAGCCACCATACTTAGACTCATCAAGGCCCTACTATGTCTAAGCAATTCCAATTCTGTATCATAGCTCAGAAAAATAATTTCCGTAGATACACCATTTTGTTCACCCAATATCTCTTGTCTTGGCAGCGAAAAGCTGGATCATAAAGGTTTATTTCTAACATTTTTTTTAAAACTTTACAATTCTGCATTCAAATAATAATTGCAGTTGTTTAATTAGCTGATATTTTAATGACTGTGAAATGTGATATTGCTTATTCTAGCAAAGATAACTCAAATTATGTATTACATATTTTTCTTGTACAGCAGAACTATTACATTAGTAGTATACAATAATTAATAATTTTGCTGACTCACAACTGAAATGTCTATAGTTTTAAAAATATTTTGTGTTTTAGGACTTGATCCAGGTATATGTCTTTTTTCCAACAGTTTAGTTCATGCAGCAAGTTGCTTTTAAAACAGGCTTCGGGAGTACATTGATTAGGCTAAAATACTACGATCTTAAGAGCAACCTCTTGTGATAAGTTTGTGAAGAAAGCTTTTCTGTTTCTGATTTTGCAGTAGACTTATCTTTATAATTCATATCATGATTAAAAATGGCATTATTTTATTGAATTGCATAAATTGCTGGTAGCTTTTAGATGTGAATTCTGATAGGGATATCTCCTGATGAAGGTATCTGAGCTGAAGAACTAACTCAATAGTCAAATAAAATTACATAAAAAGAAGATATAAATTTAACCTAGGTTTGTAAAAGTACGGTTTATGATCCTGCCACATCATATCATAACATTGCCCATTTCTGACATCTGAAATAACTGTTTAACCTTACCAGGATTGAGAGAATCCAGTAATACATTAAAAATGCTATCAAGCTGGAGGTAGATCGAAGTAGAAAAAAATAAATAAAACAGTTTCTGAATTATAATACCTTTGGAGTGTGTTTTACACTTTTACACTTTTGATTTATTAGTCTACAATTTTCTTGATGTTACAGTGACCAAGTTGGTAGATGGTAAACACACACACACACACACACACACACACACACACACACACACACACACACACACACACACACACACACACAAACACACACACTCAAGATGCCATTGTCTAGTGGCCCAATTTTTTAGAAAAGGTACAAATTTACAGTATTTTTGTCTCTTATGGCTGTTTAACATTTCACATTGAAATTTTTCATTATTGCTATAAAAATCTACAGCTGAGAAGTGGATTATTTTATAGCTGTTTCCTAATATGTGTACTAGTTAAGTATTTTTGGTTATTTTAGCTTATAATTTGAATGCTGATACTGAGAAGAGATCTTATGCTTGTTTGCACATTTTTATTTTTTATCTTAATGTTAGTAAATAATGTGACCAGTCACTGTTTAAATATTAGCATCTGTTTTATCCGTGAGCCGCTAGGTTATGTACATAAATATCAGCTTAAGTGTTATCCCACTTGTTGGATATGGGTATTGGATACTCTGATCCACACATGGATGTAGAGTGCAAGCTTATTACTGTGTATTGTTTCATGGTAGTGAATCAGCAGCCCAAGACAAGTAAACATAACAAACATCTAAGGCTGTTAAACTTGAATCTGATTAATTTCTAGCTTATTGATTGCAAAACATAACTTTAGCAGTTGCTGAATACAAACTTAATTGCACCCCTTTACACACAATACTTTAAGGTTAAATACTGCCCACCACCAGTCATATGCATTTTTTAACATATCATCTGGAACCCTAAAATGTGAACTAACCTCACTCCCTACTACTTAACCCAGTATGCCAGGCTTATCCTGTCATATGTTTTTATTTCCAGCCATTTGCCCTAGCTTGTCTTGACATGCGTTCCATACCCCTGAACTGTAGTCCACCTAGAATGTTAACTGCTTTACTACAAACAGCTTAAATATGTTGTAAATATTAACAGCATGATTCATAGACTACTTTCTCAATCCTTTTTGGAGGTGGGTCAGAGGATCCTTCTTTCATAGAGAAGACAGGCACAGTGTTTGAAAAAGAACAGAGCATATTTATATTCCCCACAGAAGCAACAGTATGCTGGGGAGAGTTCAATACACCCCCATGTATTAACATTTTTGTAACATGCCTATTGATCCCTCAACAGGCCCACTGTGTGGCTGTAATTTAAGGGAAGATATGTCACTGAAGGTCATAACATGAGGGCAGGCATGATTCAGGCAGCCCACACTAATTTGTCCTTATAGAGCGTTCTGGCCAGGGGAAATTAAATAGATGTGGAATATCTTATATTCCATACACATCTTTTTTTAGGTATGTGATGGTGTGTGTGTGTGTGTGTATGTGTGTGTGTGTGTGTGTGTGTGTGTGTGTGTGTGTGTGTGTGTGTGTGTGTGTGTGTGTGTGTATATACACAGGCATAATCCTAAATAGAGTTACATTTCTTTGTGCGGCCACAAGGACATTTATCTGAATATTACCAATCTTTGTCTGCTATGATCCAGACATGTTAGCATGATCACTGTGGAAAGCACATGCATTCTTTATGTTATGTATGACATTAAAGTGTAATGTATGTAGAAAAGTGACTGTCCTCAGTTTGTGGTCCTGCATACCATATATACTTATAATACAATTATGACTCCCACATATATATATATATATATATATATATATATATATATAGAGAGAGAGAGAGAGAGATACTTCACCTCTTAATGTATCATACCAGAACTTTCAGGAAGACATTTTTATGACTCAAACTGCCCTGTTTTGTTGACCCTGGATTACTGCAGAAAGAAATAAGGGACTTGCCTTATTGTCTTACAAAATGCCTGATAACAACTCAGCCACTGTCTTCACCCTTTCTAACCCTTTCAATGCTGATCAGTCTGATTACCTGATAGACAAACAAGTAAATGAAGCAATAAATGGTAGAAGTTTTGTACAGACCATATCATTTTTGAACAATGACTCCTGAAGGAAAGCTCTGGAAAAGAATGGTTGCATCAAAATGAATGACACTCTGTGATGAACATTGGTAATTTTTTTCCATGAGTTGGAGAGATGTAGTCATGATTGTGGCTCAGGAGTCTTGGGTTTGAATAGTGTGCCCACATACACTGGAGAAGCCAGCCTGGTGGTAGAGATGAACTGAGCAGTCAATGTCAGTCATTCTTCCTCAGCCTGTGGTAGTCGTGAGGTCAGCCGCTGCTGGTGTTCCCTCTAGGGGAGGATAGAGGGAAGTTTCCAGAGCTGTGCATGCTGCTTCATTGACTAGCATCTACAGGATTGATGGGGTAGACTCGGAGGGGATTATTCAAGTGGAGCATGGTCTGACATACATAGCTTCACTGTACCCTCAGTGTTCCTGGGAAAGAACATGTCTACCCTTTCGAGGTACACTCCCATTAAATCAATAAAGTTCCTTTCCAGATGCAGTATGACATCCCCTTTCGCAGTCTTCAACTTTTTGGAGGGAAAAGTCTGACAACAAGGAACACTGACAGAACATCTTCCCTGGATATGGAAGTCCCTCCAACTGAGAATGTTTTAGCATGATCTTGCAGCTTCCTCTTTACTAAATTAAAAAAAAAAAATATATATATATATATATATATATATATATATATATATATATATATATATATATATATATATATATATATATATATATATATATATATATATATAGTATTTTTTCTGCATAAGACATAGCTTTCTGGATGTTCTGGACTAGAGAGGTATTTAATGTTGTTCTAGTTCATTTGCCTGAAACTCAAATGTTCAAATCTATTGTCCCAAAAATTCATGTGAATGAAAAGTGGAGACATTTATTGAACTTATGTGATGATGTCATTTGCTATCATAGAAGTTATTAGGGAAGTAAGTGTCATGTTGTAGCCCCCAGAGTGTAAGTGTTTGTGTTTGCTCTCTGGCCTGATTAACTGTGTGTGTGTGTGTGTGTGTGTGTGTGTGTGTGTGTGTGTATTTTTTTTTTGCCTTGTCTTCCTGGTTGTATGACCAGGGAGTTAGTATATATAAGTAATTGGGTTCTGGAGAGGAGCAAAACATTTTTTTTGTATATTTGTTGTGAAGACACTTTTCAGTCAAATGAGTTTTCATATTATTTTTTCAGGCAAATGAGTTGAGTATTTAAGTTTCAGGTAAATGAGCACTTAGGAGAATGAGCTAGAAATATTAATGAGCAGGTAAATCCTGGCACAAAAAATCAAGTTATCATGGCAGCTTATTAAACCACCATGAAACACAAGCTGAACTAAAGCAAATGGCCTCCATCTTGTTTATGCTCGCTAAGGACAGCTGTTTAGCAAGTATAAAACAAAAAGAAGTAAATAAAGAGAACAAAGTAAAAAAGTAACAGCAACAACAGTCATAAGAACTTGCCATTTAACTTTATTCTTGCTAACTGCCGCTTAAATAGCCATGGTTAGCAAATGTGGGAAAAATAAAGTAAAAGTATTGTAATTGTGCGTGTGTGTGTGTGTGTGTGTGTGTGTGTGTGTGTGTGTGTGTGTGCGTGTGTGAGTGTGTGTGTGTGTATCTAAGGTTGAGATATGATTCCACAGACAGTATTCCTGTTATGTAATATTATTAACTCTGTGATTGCTACAGTTCAGGGAAATAAAGCCTCTCTAAACTTCATTAAGTGTAAAGTATATGAAATTCTATTTAGTCAAGTTCAACTCACTACTTTTGAACTAGTTAAGTATAAATTATAAGCGATTCTGTCTGGTTGAGTTCAACTTGTTAATGTTGAATTTAAGTGTAAACTATATGAGATTTTATCTGGTTGAGTTCATCTCACTAATGATCTTTGTGATAGCTGTTTTCCATAGGAAATCACTGCCAATGCAAAACTACAACAGCAATGATCAATTTGTTTTCATAACTTTACCTTTTTTTCATATTTTTTTCCAACAAACATCTTTATTAAATTTTCAGACATGACATAGGCGATCTTACATTTATACAAATGAAAAACAAACATGACACCACCTTAGGTGCAAACAGTGAACATCATAGACATCATTGAAACAACTGTAGTTGCAAACATTATACATCACTTATAATCTATCCAGTCATTGTCAGTTAAGCATTATATGGCTCATTCAAATACTGCCCCTTAAACCTTGTTCGTGCTCTACATATATTGTTCCCACAATTCCCATTTTTGCCTGTGTAGTTTGCTACCTTCCTTTTTTAAATATCCCAATTCCAGTTGTTTTAT
This sequence comes from Protopterus annectens, assembly GCF_019279795.1. Taxonomy (NCBI): domain Eukaryota; kingdom Metazoa; phylum Chordata; order Ceratodontiformes; family Protopteridae; genus Protopterus; species Protopterus annectens. The sequence continues at coordinate 1,693,658,104 of NC_056731.1, forward strand.
CTCTGTTACTACATTCACTACTTTTAGTAAAGTTGGTCTAGACTTTGATTTTCATTTTCTAGTAATTGTTTTTTTGGCAGCCCCATAAGAGTCAGCAAGGCTTTACTATGTCTAGGCAATTCTGATTCTGTATCATAATTCAAAAAATCATCTCCCAAGTCAATCCATTCTGCTTACCCAGCACCTCTGACAGAGCGGTTCACGGGAAATCCCTAAAGTCTGCCAGCTCATTATACTCACAAAAATATGTTCCCAGCCACCTCGTTCTTGCCTGTCACACCTCCAACATTTGCAATCCACCTGAGGGAAAATTCTTAGGAGTCTACCTGGGGTGTACAAATACCTATGTAAACACTTCCAGGCAAAGATCCTAAATCTTCTACACTTTATTGCATATTTGGGAGATATACATATATCCCAGTGTCTCTTTGTGGATTGATTATCCAATCTCTCTTCCCAATCCTTTCTAAGCTCCCCTGATTGATTCTTATAGTTATCATGCACTATTTTATATGCTTTACTAATTATTTCTTTTTAATGGCAACTTCAGTTCTAGATTCTATTAAAAACTCTACCAGTGCTGGTCTTTCATCCAAGTGCCCCCTATTTCTTTCTCTTTGCCTATACTCTGATATCAATCCTTGATAGGGAAAGCAATCTCTAACCTGCAGTCCAAATACATCCTTGGCCTCTTCCCATTCTATTACTTTTCTCTTTCTAGTTATTTGATCCCAATACCTTGGTTCCTTTGCCAGCTTTCTCTAATCAATTACAGCCCCCTCTTACCTATTACCTGTATCCCTAACCACAAGTGGCAGAATCTCTTTTCTCCATTCTCGTGCTGGTTTAGTTCTTAGAATACTCCCTGTTATTTTATGAATATAATACTCTGTATGATTTTTGTTGTTCTTCTTAAGAGTCTGCATCCAAAATCCCAATCTCTTCTTATTTCTTGAGCTTCCTCCCTGTATCAGCATCATTCCTTCCCAATTTGAATTATAAATTTCTGCTTGTGCTATGTACAAGAGTTTTAACTGTGTTGCTCTAAAATACCCCTCAAATTGGGTAGTCCTAGTCCGCCTTGTTCTATTGGAAGAATCAGCTTATCCCACTTGACCCTTGCTGTCTTCCCTTCTTAGATAAAGCCCTTCAACTCTTTTTTAATTGCTATCCAAAGCTTCTCCTTTTGTTGATAAAAATATGCCTGACCTGTTTGTAAGACTAAAGGGACTAAAAACATTTTAATGCTTTGTAACTTAGTATCCATATCCATATAGAAAATCTTCAAGTTTCTCAATTTTTGTATTACTGTATTTACTGTTTAGTCTCTTCCCAAATATCCTTAGCTGTCACAACATAGTCATTTCTAATCCATACTCCTAAATACTTAATTTTATCATGACCCCATAAATATGGATATTGTTGGACCAATTCATGTGTGGGTACATAATTTACCACCATTGCCTTTTCTTTTAGCTTCATTAATTTTGTATCCTAAGAAGATTTGAAACTGTCTTAAAATGTTCCACAACACTGTAATGTCCCTTTCTGGTTTTGTCATGTATAAAATAATCTCATCTGCAAATACAGCCAGCTTTTCCTGACTACCATACCAACTATATACTTGAATTTCTGAATCCCTTATTTTCTTTGTCAATAGTTCTACATATAATGCAAACAAAGGGGAAGTGGACAACCCTGCCTGGTTCCTCCAATCAAGCAGAAATTATCAGAGAGGACCCCACTCACCTTAATTAGTGCCTCAGATCCCCTCATATAGTCTTCTAATCAAACTTATAATTGTACCAGAGAAAGCAAATGCTTCCATTGCCCTGCTCATGAAGTCCCAGTCTACTCTGTCAGATGCTTTCTCTGCATCAAGACCCACCAATAACAGTGGTATTTTCTTACATTCTGCTTTTCTCTGGATCATCATTGTTCTGTTAATGTTGTCAGATGTTTGCCTCCCTTCCACAAAATCACACTGATCCATATATATCAATTTTGGTATCACTTTTGCCATTCTTTTAGCCATTATAGACACAAACACTTTATAATCATGGTTTACTACTGAAGTGAGCCTGTATGAAGCTAGATCCAATGGATATTTACCCTCTTTGGGTATTACAGTTACCACCTCCCTCTTCCAGAATGCTAGTACTTCTCCTCCTCTTAAAATACTATTAAACAAAATCTTCCAGATCTGTATCAGTTCTTTCCCTCCTAACTTCCAGACTTCCACAGGAATACCATATATTCCTGTGGACCTTCCTGTAGATTGATTATACATAGCCATTTTTATCTCATCCCTTCCTGACCTAACTGTTAATAATTGAACCTCATCTACCTCTAAACTGGGCATATTTAATTCTTCCATAAATATTTCCATTTGTATTTGTACCTTTTCTTGATTTCCATATTTCTCTGCTTTATACAAACTTGCATAAAATTTATGAAGTATTTCTAATACTTCTACAGGGTCTTGTTATCTTCCTTGTTTTAGGCTCCCTAAGCTTGGTGACAGCCCTTTCCACTTTCTGCTGCCTGAAAGTTTATTATCAAAAAGCATTTGCTTAACAGCAATATTTCTAAACTCAATCATATTGTCGAAGTAATCCCTTATTTTCTGTTTAGCATTCTGCAGTTGCTCCTTTTCTTGTTCTGAAAGAGTCCCTCGTTTTCAATTCTTTAACATTTGTCAGTCCCTCTAAATAATTCTTGTTACTGTTTAACCATATTTCCCTTTCTTTTATTACCACCCTAATTTTAAACTCCACTTTAATTTTATCCCACTCCCTAGCTAAGTTATCAAAAAAAATTCTAGCTTCTCTAGCAGCTCCTGAATTTTTTCCAAAACCCATTCTTTGAATTCCTCTCTTTTCAACCAATAGGTGGGAAAGTGCCAGTATCTCATTTTTATTTCATTACCTTGTGTTTTTATTTTAATTATTATTGGTGTATGATCTGAAATAGTTATTGGGTGCGTTTCAATACCTTCAATCAAGTGCACATTTTCCTATGAGATACAAAATCTATCTAGCCTAGCCCAGTTTTTGTATCTTGGTGAGTAATATGTAAATTCACTCCAACTTCTAGTACTGAATTCACAACTTCCATGCCAAACATTTTCATAAATTTCTTCAAAAATCTATCCTCCTTTGTTATATTTTCTCTTCTAGGTTCCCCCCAGACACATCTTCTCTATTGCAAACCAAATTCAAGTCTCCACCTATAAGTAATATTCCTTGGTGAAAGCTAATTATTTCTCCCAGAATTTTCTTAAGTTCCATTATTGCAGTTTTAGGGGGAGGTAAATGCATGCCAGTGTAACCCTCCTCTCTAGCCAGTAGCCCCTTAGTACTATGTATTGTCCATTATTATTTTTTGTTTTCCTCTTCTATCACTACTCCTGTTTTCCTTTGTCCCAGATATTCTGCTGAATAACCATCCCGAAAATCATTCTTTATCAAATTCACATGTTCAGTTTTTCCCAGGTGTGTCTCCTGTAGCATTGCTATTTGCACTCTACATTTTTAATATAGTTCACTACTCTTTTTTTATATTAATCTGTAAGACCATTCAAACTGAAAGATAATACAGAAAGCATAATTTTGGTAAATAATTATTACTACCTTTTATGTATAAAATGTTTTTTTTTTGTTAAATGTCTATTTCGATCTTTTATGTTACATGTATATACTGTTTTGCAGGTTGGTCTTTTATACAGTTGTTTCTTGTCATATCCACTTGTGCCTATGCCATGTCTTATATAACTTTTTGGTTTTTTGAAAGCCCTCAAACAGAGCAAACAACCCCCACAAAACCCTCCTAAAGCCTATTAACTTAATAATAACACACAAAACTATGTATATCTTTAAGCATTCTAGTTTTTGTGTCCTAATAAGAACATAAGTTCTAAGTTGATAGCTACACAGACAGATGAAAGTTAACCAAAAAGAAAGGTTAATTATACTAAAATGCATGGTACAGCCTGTGCTACTAGTATGCGCTAGTTGATTTTATATGTCTTTATAGCTTTCCTAGTTGAGAAAACACTTGAATGCTTTCATTAAGCACTTTCTCCAAGTCATTTATTTTTATCAAATTGTCATCTAGTGACATGTAAACCAGACACAAAACTGCTAAGGGTACCTTGTTTATCAGAAAAAAAGCCTTACAATATTCAATATTCTTTTTCATTTACATGCTTTTTAATAAACATATTACTTGATAACGCCAAGGGTTTTAACCCAGTCACAAGCATGGGAAAAAGCACACTGATTTTTTGTTTTGTCACACTCTCTTAACCAGACCCTTCCTCTCTCTGTCTTTTCTTCATATTGGTGTGACACAAGCCCTTTTTCCAATTTTTGCACATGGGGTCAGGGTGTCACTTCAACAGTGACAATCATCTAAAGCCAAGGTTTACGTCAGGGTCTGTGTTAAATCCTCGAATGCTTAAAAAATCAAATGATGATTTATCGAACCCATGTAAGGGGATACTGTTCCACAAAAAAAAAAATTAAAACATAACATAAAGTGGGGTGCTTGGCCCCCCACACCCCTAATGTGGGCACACCCCCCTACTTAAATATACCAACTCCGAGATCACTCTACAGTCATGAAAATGGCAAAATAATGGAAGCGGCCAAGTGATTTGTTTCCCAGGAAATAATTTGCTTATATGCCGTTTCGCTGTTTTGCCTTTTCGTGCTTTCAGTTTCGATCAAGATGCATTCAAAAGAATGCATCTTCGATCATTTAATAGGAACCCTTACACCACTGGGTGGCTAGCCCTGCTTCTGTAGTTCTTTTACACCACACACTCGCATGCATGGCCAATTTAGAGTAACCTACTGCATTTCCTTGGAACATGGGAGGAAATCAGAACACCTGGAAGAAACCCATGTGAACACAAGGAAGACATGAAGACTGCACACAGATGGCACCCCAGCCAAGAATCAAACTGGGGAACCTCCTGCCAAGAGGTGACAACAAGAAGTTCCGCTTGAAAATGTTCTATAATAACAACTGTTAAAAATGTGCTATGATTTATTTATTTATTTATTATTTATTCCAGTTTGATGACCAGGGACGTCCACTGGGCTCGGGGAGCCCATTTTCAGTGGAGGCCTGGGGAGAAAAACTCCACAATACATAGTTTAGTTACATGAATAATTACAAAGAAACTTTGCATTACAAACAACAGTTAGCATTCACAAAGAAAAGAGAACAAAAATTACAATTTTGTTTAGGTATGAAAGGCAGGCATATAGCCTGGTGGCTAGATTTTACAGTTCAGTTATTTATATAATGTACATATGTAAGAGAGGTTAGCTAGGTGAGAAGGTTAGCCAGGTGTAAAAGAGGAGGAAAGCTTAAGAGGTATGGGGTGAAGAGTACAGTTGCATTTTCTGTTTAAATAAAGGTAGGAATGAAGAAGAGTTTTAAAGTTTTCAAGGTTGTTACAGGTCCTCAGTGAGGGGGGGAGCACATTCCATTTTTAGCTAAGGAGAAGGATAGCAGAAGCTGACCAGTTGGATGCTTGGGTACTTGAATGGTGATTAGGTTTTGGTGGGTAGATCTAAGGGTTCTGTGCGGGGTATATGGTTGTAGGATATTGGATAGTGCAGGACACTTAATAGGTTGGAACAGTAATCTGTGGCCGGTGGTGATTTGGAGAAAGTTCAGTTAGTTGGGGAGTTCAAGTCAATTTAATGAGTGAAGGGAGGAACAGTGATGAGAGGAGGAGTTGACTTTGGTAACAGACCTGGAGATTTTATTGTAACGTACTTCCAGTCTGGAGAAGAGTGTGGCAGATAAATTAGTAAGCAGAGGGGTACCATACAGTAGAGAGGGAAGAAGATAGGTTGTGGCGAGAGTTAGTCTGGTAGCAGGAGAGAGGAAGAAGTTGTTTCTATAAAGTAGGCCGGGTTTTATGTGGGCTTTTTATGTTCAGCTCGATGTGAGTATTAAATTTTAGGTGTTCATCAATGGTGACACCAAGAAGTATGGAGAAGGGAATTACCTCTATAATGGAGTTGTTAATGCTGGTTATTTGGAATGAATTTTTATCAATAGGGGAGGATTTTGAAGGAGAGAATAGAAGAATTTTAGATTTATTTGCATTTAGTGAGAGGTGATTTTGGAGCATCCAGTTTTTGGTGGTAGAGAAGGCTGTTTGTGTCAGTAATTGGAGATCTGTTAGGTTAGAGGTACAGCAGATCAACGTAGAATTGTCAGCATATTGCACAATATTGGTGTTAGGTATGGCTTTGTGAAAGTTGTTAATAAAGATATTGAATAATACTGGGCCAAGTATCGAACCTTGGGGTACTCCAGTGGGGGTAGAAAGGAAGGTGGAGATACCCTGGCCCCATTTTACAGCCTGGGACCTATCTGAAAGATAGCTGGAGAACCAAGAAAGTGTTTTGTGGGAGAGATTGAGATTAGACAGATGATTTAGTAGGTGGGTATGGGAGATGGTATCAAAAGCTTTAGATAAGTCCAGCAGAACTGAGGATACTATTTTACCAGAGTCACAGGCTAAATTGACCGTATGTAAGAAGGAGAGAAGGGCGGTGTTGGTACTGTGTTCTGGGTGGAAGCCATGTAGGGTAGGAGAGCGTAGCTGGTGTTTGGTAAGGAATGGCAGGAGCTGAAGGTGGATGCATTTTTCAAGAAGTTTGGAGATTGGGGAGAGGATGGCTATAGGGTGGAAATTAGAAACAGTACTGTGTTCTGGGTGGAAGCCATGTTGGGTAGGAGAGCGTAGCTGGTGTTTGGTAAGGAATGGCAGGAGCTGAAGGTGGATGCATTTTTCAAGAAGTTTGGAGATTGGGGAGAGGATGGCTATAGGGTGGAAATTAGAAACGTTATAGTTTTTGTCACCCTTGTGAAGTGGAAGAATATAAGCAGTGCACCATAGTTTGGGAACATAGGATTCAAGTAGGGAATTTATTGCTCAGGATGCTGATAGGAAGAGCAATACCATTGGAGGCTATTTTTACGAAGGAGGAAGGAATGTTGTTGGGGGGCATTGGAGCAAGGCTTTATTTTAGAGAGAAGTTTCTTTTTAGGTAGTTGGAGATGGGTTTGAGTTTGAAAGTAGGGGAGAAGAGGGAGAGGAAGATTGAGTGAGGAGGGGTAGAGGGTTATTGTTGGTAAAAGTCTTGGTTAGCTCAGCAATAGAAGTGGTAAAGAAGGTATTGAATAGTGAGACAATTTCAAGGTCAGATTTGCTGGTGTCGGAGCAGGGGTTGTTTTTAGTACCTGGCCTAAAGAGGGAATTTATTGAATTCCAAAATTGTTTGGGGTTTTTCACATGATTTACTTGGATTTTGATGTAGTAAGACTTTTATCTTTAATAACTTGTTTTTTGTCTAGGTTTCATAGCTGTTTTTATTTAAGTAAGGTTTCTGGCTGTTTATATTGGAGGTATGTTTTCTAGGATTTATCTCTTTGTAGCATAATCATTTTGGTGTCTTTGGTAAGCCATGGGACAGTCTTAGTTTTTTACTCTTATTGTTCTTATTGGAGCTAGGGAGATAAGGACATTTAAGAATGTTGTGTTGAAAAAGTCAATGGCTGTGTCTAATGGGAGAGTTTTTAAGGGGTTCCAGTTAGTATGCTTAAGGGAATCTGAGAAGGTAGTAGGATTAAAGTTAGAGAGGTTATGAGTGTGAATGAAATGGTGGGAGTGAGGGGAAGTGAGGGTAGCTCAATGGGTGAAGGCAGGGAGGTGGTCTCCTAATGGGGCAGGAATTACACCAGATTTTATGACTTTATTGGGATGAGATACTAAGATCCAGTCTAGTATGGAGCCTGGGGGTTGGTTTTGTTAGGTCTAGTAATGGAGTTAGTATGTTGAGTGTAGTTTAATAGATTGATAGACATGGTGGGATTAGGGTTATTGATTTTGCTCCAGTCTATATTTACATCTCCCAATATGTAGATCTCTAGCTTAATATTTGAGGAGGCCCAGGAGAGGATGTCTTCCAGGGTATTGGTGTTGTTTCCTGGAGGAATATATAGTGAAATGAATCAGATGCTTTTATGGTTGTTTATTTTTAGTAGACCAGTTACAAGTTCAGCAATATTGAAAGAAGGGATGGGATTAGGATATGGAGTAATGGACAGCTGGTTGGAGTAGATTAAGGCTATACTTCCATCTCTTCTACTTAGGCGGTTGGATCAAAATGATTGAAATCCAGGGGGAAGGAATTCAGAGTCACTTATATGAGGTTTTAGCCAGGTTTCAGAGATGGCTACAATATCAGGTGAGTTGTGGTTGAGCCAGGCATGAAAGAGGGTTAATTTGTTTCTTAAGCTTTGTGCATTGATGGTGAGGAATTTGAGGTATTTACTGGTGGATTTATTGTAAGGGCTAGGGTGGTTTGTTGGAGAGAAGTTTGGCCCAGGATTAGGGTGAATGTCACCGGCTAAGCAAAGGAAAGAGAGAAGAGGACCAAGTTTTTTTTGGTTTGTACTTGGGTAGAAGTGTCTGATAGAGAATAGGTTTAGGTTTCTGGCATTTAGTAGAGATTGTGAAAAGTTTTACATTTAAGAGGAGGATAGGGTGGGAGGGAACTAAAGAGGCAGAGATGTTATAGAAGTGTGTTGTGTGGGGGAGGTGGGGAGGAAGAGGAGAAGGGTGTAGATGTAAGTGGGTATAGGAGGTGGCATAGTATAAAGGAAGTAGGAGAAGGATGAGGAGAGATGTGGTAATGAAGGTTTTTGGAATAAGGGAGAGCATGATAGGTGGAGCCAGTTGGATGTAATAGAGAGGAGGGTAATTGGATTTAGGAGGGAGGTGGGTGTGGTAGTGAGAGTCAGGTAGACTGGAGGATGGGGCGGGGGAAAAGTGTTTGTGGATTGGTTGGTGGTGAGAGGGAGGGATATCAGGAGGAGAATAGATATAGGAGCACTAGGGAGGGTCAAATTTGGGGGTAGGGTAGGGTAGGGGAGCAGAGTGAGCCCACAGGGCAAACGGAGTGGGATAGAGCAGCAGGATGAGAGAGACTAGCTGAAAAAAAGTATCAGCCCCTGTTGTTCAAGGTTGAGGTAAGTAGGTTATTCTATGAAAGACTGTAAGAGAAGAATAGAGTTACAGTTTGTAAGAAATGTTAGGGGGAGTTTTGTTCCTTAGAAAGTTTAATGTAGGGGTATTTATTATCAGGATTTCGAGAGTGTGGAGTGGGATTTGGAAAAGTTTGTTAGTTTGCAAGCATGTAGAGATAATATTGGGCAAAGGGGATTTAATATTATATAGGCTTTAGGCTGATAGGTGCTGCCACCTAGTGGAAATAGGAACAATAGCAGGCCGAATAAATGGCCAGGTCTCTTATAGGTTATACTAGATAGTGTTTAGGGACTAGAAATCAAGCCAAACAGGGCGGGGGGGGGGGTGTTTGATGGTCTGCGGTAAGCTGCTGATTCACACACAAGGAAGGGCAGTCTAACAATTAAATGTAGTCTTAGGTAATTAAATATAGTATAAGGCTACATACATTCACAGAAGTTTAGTTTTGGGAGTCCACATATTTGGCCCAGGTTAGCAGGCAGAAATATCCAGGAATAAAAAACATCAGAGGTTTTGCAGGTAGAAGTCCTTATATTCTACAGACTGGTAGGGACCATCAGGAGAGGAGTACTGTAAAGAGAGAGGACAAACATATTGGTTTAGGTATTTAATAGAAAAAGATACAGGTAGAGAGGGAGGAAATAAAGGAAGTAATGGAGTAATAGTCAGTAGGAGAGAATTAAGTAAGTAAAACATAAGAAGTAGAAAGATGTAGGGAGGGGTCTAGAAGAGGGGTATACAATGAGGGAGACATGGAGTAAGAGGTAGAATAGAGAAGAAGGCAAGGTACAGCTATAGAAGAAAGCAGGAGTAGGCAAAATATGATACAGTTTTCAAGTCTCAAGTCACTCTACAATCATATCACACTAGACCACATTAAATGCAGTAACCCAGCTCATTTGTTGAGTAAGGGGAATTAGACATTAGTAGAAACAAGTGAACAACACTAAATCAGGCAGATATTACAAATAAAATACATAGAATATAACTATAAACTGTATAACATGTCTAAGCACAACTAAATATTTACAAAATTATATAGATTTAACCAAGTAGAGCCATAGACATAGCTTTCAATTATCATGACATTTGGAAGTAATCAAGATGAGCCATAAGCACAGCTTTTAGGTAGCACAGTTAAAAATCTATGCAGTATCTGAAGGGTTTTACCACTGAAGATAGGGCTCATATGGAGTTAAAACTGTGCAGAGATTTAAAAAACAGAAAACAGAAATTTCAGGCAGTTATCCCATGCCCTTTAGTTGGCATTCTCACATTAGCCACAGTATAAAGCCCATTAGTGAGTCTAGTGCAAAACACTGAGTCCACATCTATCTCACTATGTGGGTCAAAGAAAAAGCAGATTCTTGATTTATTACTATCAGCGCCTGATGAATGGCGTTCTCAGTAAGTCGAGTGCTGAAACTGCGTTAAGCGCACAGAAGTGGATATCACTCAGCACTCATCGCAATGACTGACCCCACGGAAAAAAAATAAAATAAAGTTTGTTTTGTTTTTGTTTCTATCAATGCCTATTGCATGGCGTTCATAGCAAAGAATAAAAAGTAAAGCAGGCTATGGTTTAGTGTCAAGCAATGCCTATTGGATGGCATTTTTGGTGAGGCAAGAGTTGAAACTGCGATAAGCACAGAGATGTAAAAGCCACTCAGCACTCACGTTCTAAGTAAAAATAAAAATAAAAGCTGGCCAAGGTATAGTTACTGACAACGCTTGTTGGATGGAGTTCTAAGTGAGGCGGGCATTGTAACTGCATTAAGCGCAGAGATGTGAAAGCACTCAGCACTCAGTTTCTTAGTGAAAAAATATATATAGCTGGCTTAGGAATAGTTTCTAACAATGCCTGTTGGATGGCATTCCTAGTAAGGTGAGTGAAGAAACTGCGTTAAGTGCAGGGATGTTGGCATCCTTCAGCACTCACCAAACAGATTGACCCCATGTGGCACATAATAGGAGCAGGTTGGTAAAGAATACAGCCGCTGTTAAGGCACCAAAGGACTATTAAACTGCGTTAAGTGCAGAGATGTAGAAATCCTTCAGCACTCACTAAACAGATTGACCCCCATGTGGCACATAATATGAGCAGGTTGGTAAAGAATACAGCTGCTGTTAAGGTGCCAAAAGAGTATTGGAAACTCAGAGCTGAAGCAAGGTTATGAAAGGCAGAAAACAGCCCTTTATCACAGCATGATATTGGAAAGACGTGAAAGCATTCTAAGTCACTCTAATACACATAAAAAAGACGGGAAACTATCCTAAAACACATACAACATCATGAGTTTAGCAGTAGAAGCAGTTAGTACATAGGTCTGTTCCAACAGCAACTGTTATACATTAATTCACTGTTCAGAAACCTACCAGGAGGTGAGTTAAGCAGCACTACCACGTAACTGGCTCAGGGAAGAGAACAAAGTGGTCCCTTCTAACTGGGAAGGTCAAAAATGGCACCAAGTAGATCTTGGCATCTAGAAGTAAACTCACGGGAGGGGATTTGCTGAGGGGGAGGGAATAAAGTACAGAGGGGTGAGAATGGGATTTGAGAGGGGAGCAGTGGGAGGCAGGGGAGAATCCAGGAAGGGGAGAGCAGCAGGATGAGAGAGACTAGCTGAAAAAAGTATCAGCCACTGTTGTTCAAGGTTGAGGTAAGTAGGTTATTCTATGAAAGACTGGAGGATTTGGAGAGTGTGGAGTAGGATTTGGAAAAGTTTGTTAGTTTGCAAGCATATAGAGATAATAGTGGGTAAAGAGGATTTAATATTAAATAGGCTTTAGGCTGATAGGTGCTGCCACCTAGTGGAAATAGGAACAATAGCAGGCCGAAAAAATGGCCAGGTCTCTTATAGTTTATACTAAATAGTGTTCAGGGACTAGAAATCAAGCCAAACAGGGCGGGGGGGGGGTGTTGTTTGATGGTCTGTGGTGGGCTTCTGATTCTCACACACGGAAGGGCAGTCTAATAATTAAATGTAGTCTTGGGTAATTAAATCTAGTATAAGGCTACATAATTCACAGAAGTTTAGTTTTGGGAGTCCACACAGGAGTTATTTTCTTATTTGGCCCAGGCTAGCAGGCAGAAATATCCAGGAATAAAAAATGTCAGAGGTTTCGCAGGTAGAAGTCCTTATATTCTAGAGGATGGGAGGGACCTTCAGGAGAGGAGTACAGGAGGCGAGCCAAGCAGCACTACCGCGTAACTGGCTCAGGGAAGAGAACAAAGTGGTCACTCCTAACTGGGAAGGTTGAAAAAAAATCTGATGTAATTTATACAGACAAATTCAGTCTTTGATAGGATCATACACGAAACATTAATGAATAAATTAGAACAACTAAGTAACAATATAATCTTGATAAGACGGATAGATGCATAAATTAGAACTAGGACATGGCAAGTGTCTTACAGCAATTGAATAGGTGAAATTCAAGGTTACAGTTAATGTGTTCCACAGGGCTCTGTCCTAGGCCTGTACGTGTTAGATTGAATCTTTCAAATCTGTTGTTCTCTGTAGTCTATACGATTCCATAGTCTGTAGGCAAATGAGTTGAAAATGGGTAAACTGATTACATCTGCTACAGACAAGGCCTATTTGCAAAAGAACTTGACTAAATTGACCAATTGGGCACAGGAGAATAATATGCTACTAAATACATAAAAAAATAAGAATATGAGATTTGAGGCACTGACTGAAGGGTGACTATTTAATACAGCATACAGTGACTGAACTGTAGATTCATTAAACAATCTAGATGTATGGGTAGATCCAGCTTTAAGTTTTTTCATTTTTTTCCCCAAAACATTTTTATTTTGTTTTCATTATAAACATATACAAATATACATATATCAAATACAATAAAACAATAACAAAACTATGTACAATATTTACATTAATCCATGATAAACAATAATTTTATCCATGAGAAGTTATCAGTATTTGTTGAAAAGGTTTTCCAATTTTTGGCATTCTATTTTTTTATGAGTAATGTTATGAGTTCTATAAGAAATGGTTTGCAGTTCTGTTTTACAAACAACTTTTGCTAAATTAATAAAATCTTTAAACATCAAATCTTATTTACTTTTCCAGTTCAAAGTAATAACTTTTCTGGCAATTGCAAGAATTGACCAGAGTAACTGAATCTGAGATTTAGGTATTATATTAGATATAGAAACATTGAATAGGATTAGTGAGTTAGAAATATGACAGTTATCAGACCATAAAGCATTTACAAAATATTTGAAGTCTTTCCAGTATAGAATAAAATTTCTACATTCAAGGAAAATGTGAAACCAGTTGGCCTCTAGTAATTCACCACATTTCCAACATTTACTTTCACTGTTTTTGAGTATACGATTTATTTTATGTGGTGTATAGAAACTCCTATTCATAAATTTCCATGTATACAATCTCCAATATAATGAAGAAGAGGTACCATGCGTAGAATTCAATAACAATTTTTTCGATTCATCAGATATTTGTTCTCCATTAATCTTTACATAGTAATTCTAAAAATTTGAGTCAAACTTCAGTGTCTTCTCTTAGTATCTTATAGATAGGTGAAATACTTAATTTTTGATTATTTGTCTTTTCAACACCTAAAAGTTGAATCAAACTAAGTATAGATTCAGTCTCTAGGTTGACTGATACTCTCATTTTGTTTTTCTATAAACTGCTGTAATGAGTGTATAAACAACTGACTTGACTATTATCACAACTACATAAAAGAGAGACTAGTGGTTTAATACTCTTGTTTTCAATAAACTGATGCCAGAATATCAAGGTATTATCCTTTAATTTTTGCATCGCATTGATGTTGAAAGAATCTAGGCAATCAGGGGAATATGCTATAAGGAATATAAAAATATAAATTGTTTAATTTTGTAATTACAATCAATTATATTTTTAAAGTTATTAAATATTTGATTAATGCCATAAGAAAAATGATCAAACTTCTTATTAAATAAACAAAATTCATGTAAAAGCCAATGAACTCTACTTATTCCATATTGTTCCTTAAATTGATTTTCTATAGTTCTGACATCAGTTAAATGAATCTCATGTATTATGTTCCAGCCAGATATATAGGTAGGTGTGATCCAGTGTAATATTACATTAATTATAACTGATTTGGAATAAAAATCTAAGCTAGGGAATGCTATCCCATTACTGTTCCAAGCTCTAATGTGCAATTTATATGCAATCCTAGACTTTAAGAGGAACCATAAAAAATTAAGTAGCATGGAATCTAATTTTTTAAATAAGTTTTTGGGAGGGGGTAGTATCAATGACTGTATATAAAACAAAATTTTAGGTAAAACTATCATTTTAATTAAAGAGAGCCTATCCTCCATTGTGAAGAGCATTTTATTCCATCTTTTGATTAGTTCACTAATGGTGGTTATTAAATCATTGTAGTTTAGTTTAACAGACTCTTTCCACGTACGTTTTATACTGACACCCAAATATTCTAATACATCATTCTCCCAATTAAACAGGCTATTTTCTCTTAGGTTTTTCTTGATCTTTTTGTTAATTAGTAATGTTTTGGATTTATTATGATTAAATTTAAGCTCTGAAATTCTTTTACACTTGCTTAAGGTATTTATAACATCATGCAAAGAACCATCAATATCACCCAACTTTAACAACATATCATCAGCAAATAATTGTATCTTAGGGCAATAATCCTTATTAATTTGAAAGCCTTTTATATTTTGCTTGTTTCTGATATATGTAGCAAAGGTTCCATTGAAAGAGCAAACAATAATGGTGACAAAGGCCTTGTCTAGTTCCCTTGAGAATTTCTAGTGGTGAGGATAGACATAATCCAATTTTCACATAAGCTTGTGCTCCACTATAAATTTTCATTAATAGGATGACAAACTCTGAGGAAAATTCAAACCCAATCAGAATATTTGTAGATAAGACCAACTAATAGAATCAAAAGCTTTTTCTATGTCTAGGCTGATAATAGTTAGTTGTTTTTTGTATTTGCATGCTATGTCAATTAATGATAGTAATTTAATAATGTTATCTTGCATGTTTCTATGAAGAATGAACCCTAATTGAGTATTTCCCCAATGGGGGTGTTATACATTTTTGCTTAACCATAGTAAAGGCACTCATCATTTTCTTTATTATATATTCAGGAAAAATCTTATATATTTCAGGAATTATTCCATCCAGTTCTGGAGCTTTATTTTATTTTAAATTTTTTATTTGCAGTTTCACTTTTGTTAGTGTTATTTGTTTATTTAAAATATTATTTTGTTGCATTGACACCTTAGTAGTTATATTTTCTTGAATAAAAGCATTTATTACATTATCTGTCTCCAAAAGTGGTGTGTTATTATTTAAATCTTTATAGTAGTATATGCCCATTAAGTTAGATGTACTCTTAACTGAACCATCACTTTTATATTTAATTTCATTAATAAGATTTTGATTGTTTATTTTTTGGATCTTACTGCTTTTCTATGTAGATATTTGGGATTTGTAGCATAAGATTGTAATTTCAATTTTTTCCAGGTTTATGGCTACCTTATGATTCAGAACTTTTAAGTATTTTTGATTTTATTTAGCAATTTTGTTATGTGCTGCTTTGTTATTTGGTTTTGCATCCATTTTTATATTGTCTATGTTTGTTTGTGAGTCTAAAGGTTCTCTGTCCCACTCTCTCCTTTTTTAAGGTACCAAGATTTTATTCTACCATATATATAAACTTTAAAGGTGTTCCATAATATAGTATCAGTCACTTTACCATTATCATTTGTTTATATAAACATGTCTATTTTTTTCATTATCCATTCCCTAAAGTAATTTAACTTAGTTATGTAAGCAGGAATTCTCTGTAGAAATCTTAAATCATCTGTATGTGTAGTTAATGTAAAGTTTATAGCATTATGGTCCGAAAGGGGTCAAGTCATTATAGATGCGTCACTTATTTTCCAGTATATATTATTTGATACAAAGACCTTATCAATGTTTGTTTGTGTACCAAACTTATATGAATAGTGAGTATAGAATAAGGAATAATGTTCTTAGACCATGTATATCTTTAAGGTTCATCGGGTTTGTAAAGTCATTTAACTTCTTGACTTGAGATGTTAGTTTTATTTTACCATTTTTAGAAGTATCATTGCCTTATAATAGGCAGTTAAAGTCACCTGTTGCTATAATTTCCCCTTTTGCATTTAAAGTAATGAGGTCTAGATATTTGTCAACATATTTAGTACTCAGTCCTGGTATCCAGTATATTTTAATCAAAGTATAATACTTCCTATTGATTTCCAAAATAACCATGCTTAGCATCCCATCTTTATCTGAAATTGTATCTATAATTCTTGACATAGTATAAGTATTTTTCCATAGAATAAGAGTGCCCCTTCTCTTAGTCTTAAAACATGAACTGGCCAGAATGGTATGGCCATTGAATGAGTATTTTTGTAGATCATTTTTTAATACATGGGTTTCCTGTAAAAAGATTATCTGGGCTTTATGCATTTTTATATATTTAAGCAAACCATCTCTTTTGACATTATTGTTCAAGCCATTAATATTTAATGATAAACATTTATAAGCCATTGGCTATAATATGTATGTTTTTACTAACTGAAAGACCTTTCTTCCCTGTTGACTTGAACTCTACTGAAAACTTAGTTATCATGGATGCATAACATGTATTAAGCACTACCTTCAAAAACCCAAAACTATTTACAAACACATACATGAAACATAAAGTTTCTGGTTTAGTTAAAAACTTAACTAAACCATCCATCCACTACCTCTCCAATACCAAACGACACAACTTATCCATCTCTGCTTAGAATATAGTACAAAAACAAAAAAAGAAACACATTATGAAAGCAACTAAAGAAATCTGAATCCATGAAATATACATTAGAATGAGAGTGTCCAATATATCTGAAGCTATATGAATATGTCACATATAGTAATAGCACCTCTAATACTTAGATCTTTCAGAAATACACATCAGAGCAAAGTATGTATAAACATTAGAAGCTGAAGATTAAGAAGATTCTCGTTATTTCCAAGACTTTTTAAGAAATATCAGATAATTTAACCATTTTGTCAGTCATGTAACATTTTTCATGTAAGGATCTGTTGAATATATATAACACTTATTACAACATAACTATTATATTTTGCAATTATACACATATTACTCATATGTATTAACAATATCTATGTTGATGTCTTTCATCAGGAAGGGGGGAGAGAGAGACAGAGAAAGAGAAAAAAAGGGGCCTCACACCCCTCTGTTTAGTTACTAAAGATTTAGTTATATAACATAAGTCTGATGTTAATATGCATAATGAGTTTTCTAATGCAGCTCCTAGTTCACTTGATGTCATTTAGTTACTAATAGTGTCATTGAATCTGCAGAATGTATGCATCTATAAGATACATAGGTATTTTCAAAGAAGTTAAACACTTTTATCAGAACGAATTGTTTACCATTTAAAGTATCTAGTGAAGGATAACAGAATTTCAAGATAAAAGAATTCTAAGTACAACCATTTAACAAGTTCAAAAGGTCAAATGATGTCATCACTGTTGTTTCCTCAAGCTGCAGCTTCATAAACTTGATCAAAAGTATCTATATAGGCTCATGCACAACAGAAGGTGTCTCTAGAGAAGAAAAAAACATTTTCTGTAAGAAATTCAGATCTTGAACTTTTAGAGTATAAAAACACTTAAGCTGCCTTGTCAGTGCATGCCATGCATCTCCACAATGAGGACAGTCACACAGACCACCAGTTTCCTCACAAAACATCAACATAATGAAAAAATGAACCCTTTCATATAAAAACAGCTATTTAGAAGTAACAACAGCCACCTCAAATCAGAAATCATATTATAATATTATAACATTTCAATCATTTACCCACCAGTTAACCAGGCCAGAAAGAAAAAAAGGAGCTTAGTATATATATATATATATATATATATATATATATATATATATATATATATATATATAAACTTGTATTTAGCTATCTATAAAACACCCTTAATGTACTGTATTAATGTTTAAATGTATCTAAACAAAGAGTCTAAAACATCTAGTTAGAAACACTAATCAGAAACACCTTGTTACCCCACCACTGACCCACTAGAAAAAATGTACTTTGGTTTATTAGTTTTGTTTTCTCCTTCCTTCACATACCATCCATTTTTTGTTGCCTGTCTCATCAAACTCTGGGACCACCATTCCATTTCTTCTATGTCCGACAGTATTTTCTTCTTTTGGATAAATTCTACTGCCTCTTGTAGGGAATCAAAGATCTTCACTCCTTCTGGCAAGGTGATTTTTATTCTTACAGGAAAAAGAATTTGAGCTTTAATATTGACTTTTTTCAAGGACTTAATTAGAGGCACACACTCCTTTCTTATGGATATGATTGTAAAGGTGTAGTCATTGTCAAAACAAATAACTTTTTCACCCATCTTGATAGGGGAATTAGTCCAAGCTGACTTCAGCACTAATACTTGTCTTGCGAGGAAAGAAATCTAACTTTTATAGACCTGGGGTTAGATGAACTCAGAGATGAAGCTGGATTTGCCAGGGACGGATGAGCCCTCTCCATTCCAAAAGAGAGGGATTCAGGCATGTTTAGTACTAATGAAAAGCACTTATTGAGGAACTGAATCATGTTAGCACCCTCTTCTTTCTAAGGAATTCCATATATTCATATGTTATTCCTCCTTGATCAAGAAATTCATTGTGATCTTAATTTTCTGTCACTCTAGTATCTTGGTCAGTTACTGTTTCTTCTAAGGCAAGAATCTGTTCAGATTGTGTTTGTACTATTCCATTTAGAAATTCCAGTTGTTTACTGCATTTTTGTTTGATAATATCCATTTTATTTTCGAATTTGTCCATTTTGGGTGACAGTTCTTGAATGTTTCTTATTATAAGATGTAGTTTTTTTCTTCGCTGCATTCTCCTGGTGTGGGTTCTTCGAGTTGCTCATTTTGAGATCTCCAGTAGAAAACTTCTTGACAGGAATAATTAAAATAATTCTCTTGACTATGTATTAATTTTTAGAAAATAATAAAGAGTCTATGTTAATCTAACTTTTAGTTAGATTTTTCTAAAAAAAATAAAGTATATTTCCTTTCAGGATATTAAAATCTAAGCAGAGCTATGGATTTCTGCTGCTATCAGACTGGCATATTGGCCATGCCCCCAGCTTTACGTTTTTTTCTGATCATATTAGTCAATATATGTTTAAAGCCTTACACTTCTAGTTTGCAGCAGGTCTTTTCCCCTGCAAAAATGCTGAGATTTACATTTTTCATCTTGTTGAATTCCCATAGCCATTTCAGAAATGTGTTAATGTGTCCATTCGGCAGTATTTTTTTAGGAATTATGCCTTGAAACATGAACTTACCACTATTTCAGCCATATATGTTATTCATTTATCTCTGAATAAAAAAAAATTCTACTCAAAGAGAACTTTAAGAAAATTATTTTATTTTAATGGAAAAATGATAATGAGTTTTAACATTTTCAGACATTAAATAAACAGGTGTGAAATTAAAAGAAGACACACTATTTTTCTTTAAAGTTTGCATTTTACTTATCTGCTTCCTAGGTAAAGTAAGCAATCCTCTGAGGATCTTTTTGACATGCCAAAAGGGCAAGTGTAATTGCAATAAGTCAGGTATTATAAATAAGCTCACTAATTTAGGTATAAACCCTTTTATCACCCACCGGATTGCCAACTGTCTCACTGATTGGACCCATGGAGTCAAAATAGGTGAGGCCACCTCCACCAAGGTGCTGGTCACTAGAGGAAATCACCAGGGATTTGTACTGGGCCCATGCCTTGTTGGTATATATTTTCTGAAATGGAAGCAAATGTTGAAGGTTAATGGCTGTGGCTGACTAAGTTTGCAGATGATTACACGTTGATGGGGTTATCATCAACCCCCCTGCAGACACTAGAATTCTTCAAGAAGGTCTATCTCTGACTAATAAATGGTGCCAAAGCCATGGTCTTAAACTCAATGCTAAGAAATGCATAATTGTACCCTTTGGGAAATCAACCATGTGGGCTAATTACCATGTTGATAATACACCCCTAAATGTTGACCCAGTGGTATGGGATATGGGTACTCATGTAGACAGTAACCTTATCTTCGACCACCACAGTGGTGAGGAAATCCTTTTATGTTGCGCAACTTATACATAAGGGCATGTCATCTAGGTCCAAAGAGGTCATTATCCCTTATCAGGCCAATCGTAGAGTACAATGCTCCCTTTGGTATGTACCTGACCAGGCATATGCAGAAACTAGAGCAATTTCAAAGGTTCCTTACAAAAAGAATACAAGGCATAACAAATCTGCCTTATGCAGAGTGTTTTAAAGCCCTTTCTTTCTACTCAGTCTCATATAGATTGCTGAGGGGTGATCTGTGCCTGGCTTACAAGGCAACCACAAACCCCACACTTACGAATCTCTTACATATCTTAAGTCAAAAAGTACCAGCAATACAAGGTCTAGGGACTTGAATTTTGTCTGTGACATAAACAGAACATGCTGGAGAGACAGGTATGCATCCCAGAGACTGTCCCTCCTATGGAACAGACTTCTCATCCATGTGAGGCTGAGTTTGTCTATTATCTAGTTTAAGCACAACCTAGACAAGTGGATGGGGAATAGGAACTTTTCACCAGGCCTGGCACCCATCTCCCTTACAGACAGAGGTAGCTTATAAATGCCTGGCTGTCAATCTCCTATTTGGATGTAGGACAGCATTATTCTTTCAGGAAAACTTGGCTAGGCTTAGAAAGACCCCTTGGGTTATTAGCCTAGTAACAGTCTATGACTCTATGAATCTTAGTAGTCAGTCAAGCAGCACCTTTTGGTGTAAAGCCAAAATACTCAGAGAAACGTCATACAGACACAGTCAAATACTTTAGACTTCACAAAGACAGTATGCAGATGAAACTGTGGATCCTGTCTGTAGAGCTTTGAGACAGTCTTCAACAAAAGAGCTGAAATTTCCATCCAACTACAAAAAAGAAAAAGAAAACAAAATCACAGGTTTGAAAATCATACATTTGGGCTGTGGTAATATGATATCTTACAGCTATAAAGGCCTTCTCATAGTGAAGGGGGTTTATGTGACTCTGTGATGCTTAAAGCTATTTTTTCTGAAGCTTTGTACTTTTGGTAGGGTCACCCTCAGAGAATGGTCTGAGTAGAGGGGCCAGGCAAACAGTGATCCACAATCTGATCCCCATGACCTTGACCAGAACAGGAAAAGGCCTGGGTATTTTCTTCACTAGTAACAGACTGGTGGCCTAGTGACGCATGTAGTATGTCTGGGTTCAGTTAAAAAAGCTAAATGGAGCTGCCATGCGAGTTCACCACCTGCAAAGTGAAGGCTGGGCCTTAGGTGGGGTGCCATTTAGGTGCCTGGAAATAGTGGGTTGGATTAAAATGCACTAGACTATGTTAATAGGAATTGGCTTCAGGGATACTTTTGGGATTTGAAATATCACCCAAGTATTGAGGAACAAGCCAATGTTAGGACATGAAATGTCATCTTGCTACTAGAGAAGCAACCAGAGCTTGTGTAGGAGGCTAAAAAGTACAATGTGGCTTTATTTGGTCTAATGACCATTGATAGCATTAGTTCCAGAGTGGACTTCTCATGCAGAGCTGGTCTTTCAGTCTGGAGCTGGTCCCTTGAAGAGACCCTGGGTAGGTCTGACAGTATTTAAAAGTCTCCAGCTACATGCTATACAATTGACATTTGGCCTGTAGGTAACAAGGGTGTTTCAATGAGATTAGCAGTTGCAGAATGAAAAACTATGTATGTTGTCTGTACATATAACTCTAACAGCTACTTCAAGTGTTTGGCCTTCTTAAAGACTATGGGTATGGTGCTTGATAGGGTACCACCTACTCACTCTCTAGTCCTACCCATGGGTGTTGTGCTTGCAAGGGTGCCACCTATTGACACTGTTGTTATACTGGGAAGCTGCCCCATTTAGTTGGGCAATGATGTAGGTACCTGGTGGGACATGATTGGAATTAATGTGTCACCTGATATGAACTTAAGTAGTGAATTGTTTTTGGACTGTGCTGGTCAAGGACTGATGATAATCTGAAACATTTTTATTCAAGGATGCTGTAATATGTAGGTGGTACCATTTTAAATTGGGGATAACAGTCAATAATCAACATTTTAGCCATGTCATCAGACCTGAGATCGTATGCTCTTGATATATACATAGGTGTAGAGAGGTGCTGAGCTTTTCTTTTGCTGATTTGGACCTGATGCTTGGGGCAGTGCCCGGACAAATCTGGGAAACACAAACATGGAGTGAGGGCAACATGAAGCAGACTAACTGATGCTTCTCTATGGGATGAGCTCAACTCCCATTTCCAGAAAAAATGTGTCCTGTATACCTTGGGTGATTTAAGATGAGGAGTCTGAATGGATTTTATTCATGACCTTAGTGGTTGAGGCAGCAAGAAGCAATGCCACAGTATGGTTAGACCTTCTTATGGTGGTAACCACAGGGTCCACTGATGGACACAAGTGGCAAGAAAGAGGCTTTCATGCAGTATTGCAAAGTTACCTCAGGACTTGAGTGATAAATTCCAATATATCAAGAATGGAATAGATGTGTCAGTCACTGAAGAAAAGCCACAGATGAAAGAGTAGTTTGGTATGGCCACGGAGATTGACGTTTTGCTCACCTGAAAGATGTTCTCGCAAAGCTTCTGCATTTTTACAATAGAATCTTGACACTACACAGTTTGTTTTCTACAAGGGTAGAGGAATACAGTTATCAACTAGATACATTGTTGGGAAGTTGAAATAACATCTGACAAGCCATTGAATCCAGTCAACATGCCTTTTTCCTAGGAATAGGTGCCAAAAGCAACTTGTGGGATTGATATCTTGGTGAAGTGACTGCAGTGATTAAACAGTTCTGCTATGACAGTAATGTAGGAATCAATGAGATGGAATAGAAACATCATAAAGTTACAGCAAACCATTTAGGTGTTGTAGTTCATGTGTTAAATCCCATTCATAACTTCCCATAGCTACATGGCAACACAAACGTGTGACATTCAACAGTGGGAATGTGGATATGCAACTTTTAAACACAACAGTGACAACTGAAACATGGGATAACACTACTGAAACATGTTTTTGAAGGGAGGCTTTCTCCTTCTATACCCCCTGTGATGTCCAGTTAATATCTCACCGCTGCCACCAATTAATGTGATGTCTGGTTAATATCCCCACTGAACTGCCATCAGTTAATGTGACGTCCGGTTAATATCCCATTGGATTGCCACTAATTAATGTGATGTCTCTTACTATCCTGGTTCAGTAACTAAGTAGCTTCAATCCTCACTACTGACTCCAATGTGAGACTATCACTTAAGCAGGAGTAATATTTCACATTTTTTCCCCTAAGAGCACAACAGGAACACACTCTATAGCCTGGGACTGGACTGTATACTTCTGTCCACCCCTAATGTAACTCCATATTACACACTTCAGAGCAATGTGTTCCAGTTTAAGACCTCTGACATACTCACACTTAAATAAATTAAATCTCACACATTCAAACACTTTTGGGAAAGCCTGACGCAGATTTCCAGCTGTGTCCCTTCCCAAAATAATACGGCAATGCTGCCACCAATCAGAGGGTCTTCATTCCCTTCTAAAGGGATGACAATTATGAAAATTAAATATTAAAACAAATAGTAGCAAATATCCTCAACAGCCAGGCTTTTGGAGTGGCCTGGGAAGTTATCAAGGGAAGTATAAGCACTCTCAAATCACTAAAGAAAAACACTGATTGTCCAGCCACAATGTCAGTTAATTAAAAAAATAATATTGAACAAAATTATTAAAATATAAAACATTAATTCCCAATAAACAAATGGAACTCAGTCACCAGGAAAATTAAATCAATTCTGTAGGACAGAGATCTAACATTCAGAAAAACTCTAACTGATCTAGCTGATTAGTTATAATTTCCTAACTAATTAAAGAATGCTGTCCCTGATCTAAACTAAATTACTACAACAGAGCAAAGGCAGGCTTACATTTCTTGGTGAGTCCTTTTTGGGTATCCACTGCAGGTCTACTTCAAAGAAATGAAATTTCACAACATTGAATCACTGATCTGTGAAGACCAGATGATCGAAGTTGTGAAATATCGAACCTTGTGAATGGATATCACTGTACAGTGTGGAACAGGAATTGTACCATTCTCTTCAATGTAGTGTGATCTCGGAGTTGGTATATTTAAGTAGCAGGGGGTGTGAGGGGTACAGGGGGGCTTTCCCCCCTACAAAAACAAGAAATAAGTTTTCACTTGTTAGATTTTTTTTTTTTTTTTTTATGGTTCAGTATTTTACAACTTCGATCCTTTGGTCTTTGATGATCAGAGGTTTGATGTTGTGAAATGTTGATCCTTTGAAGTAGACCCTCTACTGCACAGTATATCTGTGATCAACTGTAAGTGCCAATTGACTACTGGCTTCAGCAGGATATTTTATAGACTAGCCTAACTGTCCATTGTTCCAGTTCCAATTTTCATTTCATATTTTTAAATTCAACCAACAGCTGTTTTCTAAACATTCCTTCCTGTCTTTCAGCTTCTGTCAATAACACACAGCAACTGTCAACATTCTGATGACAGCATCTGCTGATCAGTTGAGTCTGAAACAGTTTGTGTTTAGAATCTCTTTTCACAAACATGCACTGTTTGTTTGTTTGTTTGTGTCTTTCGACTTTTCCCGGTTAGGGGTCGCCACAGCGGAACTCCGGTCCGCTAATGATTGTCAGTAGATTTTTACGTGCTGGCTTGCCAGGCCTAATGCACAACCTTCACCGAAAGAACGCCCATTCATGCATGCCGCCACACAGAAGATACTCTAACTGAGAATCAAACGGGCAATGTCTAACTGTGAGGCGACAACGCAACCGCAGCACCACCATCGCAGTGTTACAAACATGCACAGTTACAAGTGTAAAATGACACTATTCAAGTCTTTAAAACATTCTGTTCAAACAAATCATAAGTCAACATGTAAAAACTTATTTACAATTTCATAGTTATGCTGACATACAATACACATGACAATCTGAAATTATATACAAAAAACAGCCAGACATGCTAGCACAAATAGCAATGTCTAATTTCTTCACACCCCCACAGTTCCTACTTGTATATATTAACTCTGAGATTACAGCAGCTTAGAGTAGGAGGAAATCTGTGAGATACCACAATAGCAAAATTAGTATACAAGAACTGTTAGTAAATAAAATGGAATTTGCTCATTGGTGTTTGGATTTCTGAGTGTCAGATATGTGCATCAAAGCTGTATCACTCTCATCATCCCATATACTTCCAGATGTCAGCTAGGTAAATAACACAAATATAATGTCACATTTTTGATATAAGCATAAAAGGCCAATATATAATTGTTAACTAAACTGTGAAACTCAATATTACATAAAGTATGCAAAACTATACTGTGTATTAAGAGTTTATTCAGTCTAAATAACTCCAAAATTACTTCTGGTAATATGGCCTGTTTTACAGTCATGATGGTCTCTCTGCTGCAGTTCTTCTAGCATCTATCACAAGTTTTTGTCGTGTCCAGACTACAGTATCAGAATGGTGTTTTAGTTTTCATTAAAACAGATTGTTTGTTCCTGTATTCTTTTTAGCACATTGCAATGTGAGAGTTATACTAGGATGCTTTTATGCTGACAGCGATTACTCATCTTGACAATCTCTTGACTGATCTCAATGCACCATTTTTCAGACACAGCCCATTATATGTAGTTGTATAGTTACACTAAGGTAGTGCACTGATCTCAATGCACCATTTGCAGGCACAGCTAGTTATATATATTTGTTTAGTTAAACATTGTGCCATCATCCCTGTATCATAACCAGCCACTGGTTCAGGGCATGGTGCTTTGTGCTACTTAGTTCATGATGCTATCTATCATCATGCAATAATTCAGATATTGGAGTGCCTTCTGTGTGGAGTCTGCATGTCCTCCCCATGGTTGAGTGGCCTCCGAAAGACATGTGTAAATGGGCATGCCTTCGCTGAAGGTTGGGCATCAGGCTGGCAACTTGGCACCATAAAAATCGACTGTCAACCATTAGCGGACCGTAGTTCCGTTGTGGCGACCCCTAACCGGGAAAAGCCGAAAAGACAAATAACAACAATACTAATGAATTAACAGTTGTGTCTTTTCTCATGATCACGTATTCGAACAATGAATATTGATGTACATCACTTTCTCACATTACACCACTGCCCTGCACAAGTCTGCTTTATTCCTGTATCACTTTACCCACCTGCAGTGATATGTAATGTTACAGAGGACAACTATGTTAAGTAGGGGAATTAGTTAACACATTTTTAACTCAAGACAGTTCAGGTTGTCTTCAACAAAAATATTAAAGGTTCAAAATCAAGAAAATGAAATATTAGGGCACCTCAATGTAACTTTTCAAAATACCATAACCTTTACATTGTGTACTGCATATACATCACATTGTACATTACCTACTTACTAAACCACAGAAATACAGAAGAAATACAGAGAGTACAGTGATTATGCAGTGCTACATTAATTTCTTATTATTATTTTCAAATGATTCAGTTTATGCTGCTCATTTACTGTTCCCACACCCAATGCAGGGTTCACTTCCAGAAAGAATGGACCTGGGAGTGATTATTTTTTTTATTACTGCTGTAGTAGTACAGTAAAGAGACTGTAACTATGGTGAATGATTTTATCATGGAGAATAATGCAGATTGAGTGGACAAGCATTGTGGGAGTTTTAGTCATTAGATTGATTAACAAAATTATTAACACTCTGCTCCCCTGCTTATCTCTGTCTGACCATTTAAGGCTTTTTCACCTGTTAAATTTGAAAGATACTTAGTAGAGAAATCTTAACTACTATTAAAACACATTTTGTTATATATATATATATATATATATATATATATATATATACATATATATATATATGTCCAGTTGGATGGACATAATGTATTAGCCATTATTAGCAATCAGTAGCCATGACGGCAGAACTATAATCAGACTTCCTTATATTATAAATGAGGGAAGTAATAGTTTTATATAACAGGTGGTGGTGTATTGTGTGTATGTACACCAGGGAGTAGTTACCTCAGAAATACAGAGCATTATGGGAGCAGCTGTGAATATAATTACCTAATGACATAAGTGAACGTTGGAGTAGAGGAAGGTAAGTAAAGCTGTATTATGTAATACTATCAGATATTTGGAAAAAGTATATTCCAGTGGAAGAATGAGGCAAAGGATGAGAAAAAAAAGCTGATCCTACAACAATTCCTTCTTTGGTTCCTAATAACGTCAGTTTAGAAATAACAGGTGTAGCATCATTTGTAATAATTATATGCTTTATATACACAGCTACATAAATAACTCCAAGTGTCATCTTGCCTCACATATATGTTATGGGTAAAGCTTCCAGACATGTAATTAAACAGCATGATGCTGCTGTATTATGTTTAGTTTTCTATCATCACAGCCAGGATGCCTGCACATTGCAAATGCTGTGCCTATCCTTTTGCATCAGACTTACAGAATCATACAATGTCTTTCATCATCACTGTGATGAGATTAAGCTGTGTGTTCTGTCTTTTACATGCTTTCCTATCACTGAAAGTTGGAATTTTTAAATACTAATGCTGGCAGACAACTTTTCTGATGGATGTGTAATTTGCCAAAAAAAACCCAAGAAAAACTGATGCAGAATAACAAGTGTATCACTGAATGTGCCTGTCAGCTTTTTATTTGCATTTTCCCCAAACAGGTGTTCCTCACATTTGGCACTGAATCTGTAACATGATGTTTTTGTTGCTTTTTCTGCACACCTCATTTACTGGTGCAAAGATTTAGTCTGATTTTAATAGAAGAGCCCTGCAAAGTTTATACAAAACGCATTATTCAAGTTTGAGCAAAGGAAATGCAAGTGCCATTTTGGACCACTTCAGGGTATAATGTTTCTGTGAATATATTCCATAAAGTTTACTGAAGTAAAGAGTTAATACTTCATGCTTTTGACTTGTCAGATGCCCTTTCTGTGTGCCACTTGGTGTGAACTTGTCTTTTTCTCAGAGTAGCACCGAGGTGTCAGTTTACTAAAAGCCCTTTCTGTGTGAACCTGATGGACTAGGCTCAACATATTTGAAATTGTTGCTTCACTTAGTTACAGAGGTGCAGTGATGAGCTAATGCTAAAATATTATTTTTTCATAAGCTGCATTTCACTACTACCAAAGCATGCAACATTACAAAGAAAAGTAGGTGTCACACTAATGAATGCTAGTGCAAAATATTAAAAACATATTTATTATAATATGCTCAACTGGGAATTTTAGGAAATTAATTATATTACTGTGTTCTAACAACTTCACTGGCCATAATGCAAGAAAATGTCACTTATGCATGTACAACTGTCTTCCTTGTTACTTTACTATATTGCAGTGCAATTTGAGGTAGCTAGACATCATGACTTGTATATTTTGAAACTATAATTCGTAGAACTGTGATGCATTTTATTCCCAGATGTCTGTAATGCCCATCAGATCACCTTGTTCAGTACCTGTGTTAGTGACGTTTGAGTGCACAACCAGCCTTTTTCATGCCATGAAGCCTGGCTTTCTAACCAATTTCTGATGTTTCTTTCAGTGGTGACTGCATCAAGTCCTTACATTCACACATCTACACATTCAGGTCATATTGTCTTCTGTTATTGGTAGCTTATCTCCAATCTGTACTGAAGATTTTAAGGATAGCATTCATCCAGGTAACAACTATTTCAAAGGCAGCATTTTGGTTCTACTACAAGTGCTCAAGTCCCAAGCACTTGAAGATGATCATCTCAGTGCCAGGGTCTTAAGAATCTTGTAGTTCCTACAGGCTGCCCCCTCACAATCAAACTTGAATATGAGTTCAGGCATGCAGCTGCCATATCTTACCCAAACAATTGAGTTTGAGCAAGGTACGTGCTGTAGCTATGGGTAGTGAGTGGGACTGAGTGGGAATGTAGATCATGTAATAGTCAGGTGATTTAGGTTCAGGGAGTGGGAGGGGAGTTCTAGGGTTAGGGAGCAAGAATGGAGTTTTAGGGTTAGGGAGAGGAGATTAGGGTTAGACAGCAGCAGCAGGGGAGTTTTAGGTTCAGAGAGCAGGAGGGGAGTATGTATTTTGGCACCAATAAGGGAATTTAGAGCTTGAGGGGAATGGAGTACTAGGTTTAGGGAGCGATCTGGAATTTTAGGTTTAGGGAGGGGGATTAAGATATTAGGGTTAGGGAGTGAGGACTTGGGTAAGGAATTTAGTGGGAATTTTAGAGGTAGAGGTAGGATGTTTATAGGGCTACATCATTAATAAGGGTTGAATGTTAGGAAGGATAAGTAGTTAAGTAAGATCAAACTGGTGGGAGTTAGAATATTTACCTTGTCTTGTAAGTGTCAGTGAGCAAGTGTAGCCATAGCTACTAGCAGGCCAGCACTCATAGCCCATCCTTTTCATCAGCAATATAGTGAAACTTTTAACCTTTACATATTATACTGTCTAAGGATATGTATGTTAAATAGTTCTTTACCACCTTTTAAGTTTTTTTTTCTATTTTGACTGCTTGTTTGATACCCTTGATAAGTGTAAGCATGGGTCTGGGAGATGAACCATTTACAGGTTACTGTGTCCATTAGAAACATAGGTGCCAAACCAGGGATGAATTTCCAGTTTTCCATCCAATTATCCAAGTTGCACTTGAATTGGGTTAGGGAGGAACTCTGCTTCACATGGATGGGGGAGCCTTTTCCACAGATGGGGTAGTCTCTAGAATACATATCTGTCTCTCCAGCAGGCTATGTTTATATTACAGGCAAGGTTTAAGTTTTTAGAATGGGTAATTCTGGTGCTATTTGTTTTGTGGATATGCAGGAGGTCCAACAGAGTGGGATCTGACAATGCCTTGTATGCCAGGCATACATCTCCCCCCAAAAAAGCCAGTAGGAGACAGAATACAGGGTTAGGGCCTAGAGGCAGTCTGCATAGGAAATTTTACTTATGCCCTGTATTCTTTTAGTGAGGAACTTCTGCAGACATTCCATTTGTTGGATATCCCTGGTTAGATACATACCAAAGGGGGCATTGTATTCATTCTAAGAGCAAGTGAGTTACTTCACAGCACACATGCATCTTACATTATTCAGGTTTAAAAATGCCAATATTCTGATGAATAAGTAAAGACAATACAATGGCTATACCATATACTGATCTCTTAACAGCACATCCCTTGGGGCATCTGCCCATATTAAAAAAAGCATGCAGTGCTATTTCAGACAGGACTCCATTCAGCTGTGGAATTCAAGGCTTCCTCTTGCATATGGAGGTACAGTACAGTAAATAAAGTACAGTACTGAAAGTTGTCTGGCATATGCAAAAGGTATCTGCTATAGTGAGGTCTACTATTTCTAAAAGGTATCCCTTATCATTATAAGTTACTATACTCTATAAATGGAAAACAATAAATAAATTAACAAATGTGTCTCGTCTTCTCTCTTTTTGTGATTTTCATGAACAGGATGTTAAGCTATAGCTAGTGTCT
The DNA here is from genome assembly GCF_019279795.1 of Protopterus annectens. NCBI lineage: Eukaryota > Metazoa > Chordata > Ceratodontiformes > Protopteridae > Protopterus > Protopterus annectens. Next base: position 1,693,688,905 of record NC_056731.1, read on the forward strand.
CTGAGTATCATGTTTAGAGGTGTGAGGGTTGCACCTTTTTTTTTGTTAACTCAGGTTTTCTCCTTGCAGCTGACCATCAGCTGAGCCTATTGCCTCTCATCTTCTTCTGGGTCTGCCTGCCCCTCCTTATGCCTCTAGGCTTTCTCCAATATGAGTTGAGGCCAGTGTGGATATTGCTGCCATGAGTTTTGTCTTTTAACCCATCCCTAGTTCATGCCCAGTAATTATCCTAGAATGTGACATGCACAGGGTGATCTGTGCTGAATTGACCCTCTCTTCTACACAGACACACAGACACACACACACACACACACACACACACACACACACACACACACACACACACACACACACACACACACACACACACACACACACACACACACTAACATGACCTCAGTCACTGGAAGCAAAGGGTGAATACAGGGTTTGGTCATGTTCATTAACATGGTTGGTGGTGGTGATTTACAAAGCAGAGTGATTCTCTGACTTACTTGGCTGCATAATGCTTTACAGCTGGCAGTTCCGGGGCAGAGATCATTGCTACTTAGCATAGGCTGTTCTTCCAGACTGCTTTAATAGCATCTGTAGTAGGCTGCAGGGACAGTGCACTGTGATGCTGCATTACACTGTGGTACAACATTGCTGTAGGGCTGTGTTTACATCAGAAATTGTTACAGCAAGGTGTACAACAGGCTTATACCTCCAGGTGACATTTCTGTATCATGGCCTCAAATGTCCTGTTCTATTCTGGTATTATTTTTACTTACTTCCATATATAACTGAACATGTTAAAAAAATAATAATAAAAAGAAATTTAAAAAGATAGTAATCTATAAATTAAGTTTTCTTATTTGCAGCCAATATACTTCTTTGTTAAAGTTATCTAATTAACTCAGGCATGTTACTCCATATTTTAGCTACACCTGTAGAAAAAGTTCTACCAACCTATTTGTTAACAACTTCTTCCCACCATAAGATTAGTCCCTGCAGACCTAAAATGCTTTGGAGGAACATACCATCTGAGTAACAGAGTAAGTGCAGAACAGACTGAGGTGTTTTGTAATTTACGTTAAAATCTCAGCAGCTGTGTATTAATCAGCTACATAGTTAAAACTATCCCATTTGCATGCTCAGCCTGCAGTGGTGTATTCTGCAATGAAAGTCTGTTATAAATTTCATTGTCCTATTTAAATTTCACTGTCCTGTTGTCAACTACCATCAGTCTGGCCATTATGTTAGCATGAAATGTGCTGAACATAATGGTGTTCTGTACTGGACAGAGAAGCAGCAGAGCTTTGAAACAGTGGATAGGAAATATTTAACACCGTGAAGAAACCTTAGTAGTGAACTGGATTTCCCAATATTATTGTAATTCTAATATTAACTGCCAGAAGTGTTGTTATAATTTTAGTAGTGCATGTACACATAAGTTCTGAACACAGTTAAATGTTTAGGGTAATAGCCTCTAATTTTTTTAACACTTAAAACTTGAGCATTTTAAAATTTAACTGAATCAGAAAGTAGACCTTATATGTTTGAGGCTTGTGTCAACGAACAGTCTGCTTAAAACTTACAATGTTTGTGAAGACAGTTTTGGTAATAGCCATAATTACAACAGTGAAGCTTTATTTGGTGCTTCCATCTTGTGCCCTGTATACACAACAGCTAACTGGCAACCTTGATACTGATTCCAAGTACAGAAACACTGCCACTGTTTTTTTAGTAAGCTCAAGTTTTACATGATGGCTTCTTAAACAAAGGAAATACCGTTTTAGATATTGTTGGTGTGCATCTCAGAGTATATAGAACACCATACTGTGCTTTCTTTTTTCCTTGTGCCAGAATCTTATTGATTTATTTTAGTGTTACAAACGTTACAATGAAACATGTCAGGAATGTTATAATAATAGCACCTAAATACTATGCAAACAGATTTAAAATTTACTTAAAAGTTGCATAAAAAGTAAGGAGTCATAAAAACAATGTTAGAGTACAATAGAATCATGAACTATATTGACATAGAAAGAAGCAGATATAAAGATCAGCAGCAACAGAATCATTTTAGAGAAGAATATGATATGTTTGAGATGCAGAGAAAGGCCTAGTTAGACAGGTGAAGAAGATATATTTTTATGAAGATGATAGGAGATTAAAGAGAAGGTGATACTGGAGGACTATAGTATAGAAAAGATAGTGAAGAATATAAGAGAAAGTCAGGAAACATGATAACATAGAAATACACATAAAGATAAGGAAAACCAACAGATGGAGCACATGAAAATATGCTGAGGAAGAGTTTATAAAAGTAGTCTTGGTTTTAAGGTAATGATGTTATTTCAATGATCCATGATATGGTTAATCAATTGTATATTTAGGTAAAAAGCTTTGAGTAAATTAGGTTTAGGCAGGAGATAAGCAAGTACATAGCTATGTGTCTGTTAGGATTTTTTTTTACTTAAGATTTAAATAGTATAAGGGAGTCAGTTTGTCTAATTGGGAATGGTATGCCATTTTACTTATTTGAAATACGGTTTAAATAGAGATTGTTACCAGCTGTGCTGTTGAATTTAAATATAGTCAGAAGTGATTTGTTTGAGGAACAAAAAGTACTAAATGGCAGAGAAGCTGATGGCTTGTTCACATGCCTAAGCTACTTGGCATCCACTAAATAAACTGTTTACGTTAGATACTGGGTTAATTAGATAATGCCAATTAGTTGCACTTAGTATGAATAATTCAAGTGTCCTGCCATTTATTACATGCTGATTTTCTAAAAATAATTACTGACTCCTATGACTCTGTATCTTCAAGTAGGAAACAGCTCCCAGTTAATGGATGTGCCTTGCTTAGACTTGCTTCTACAGTCAAATGTTTGGGGAAGTGAAGACCTGATTAGAAGAAATATGCATTTGAGTTTATTATTTATTTATTATTTATTTATTTGACATTTGTTAACTAGGATGGTCCAACTGGGCATAGCACTTTTTTAGTGGAGGCCCGGGAAGAAAATCTGCACATAGCAAGAGTAAGAATAAAAATGTGTTACAGTACATGATAAATATTTATAAGGAATATGACAATATAAACAGTAAAGGTAAAATTATAACTCTAAGTAAAAATAATGAGACGGATAAAGAAGATAACAGAAAAACAACAGGAAGGTAGTAGGAATGAAGTAGAACTAGAGTAGGGGAGGAGTTCAAGTTGGATGATTACAGAGACAAGACCAGGTACTATTTAGGTGCAGTTTTAGTGTTTTCTTAAATTGGTGAACACTGGAGATATTTCTCAGGGGCAATGGAAGTTTGTTCCATTGGGAGGCAAGAGAAGAGCTGAAGAAATACTGTCCAATTGATTTTTTAGGTTTGTAGATTTGTAGTGGGTGTTGATCAGAGCTTCTGAGAGTTTAGTTTGTGCTTGTCCGTTGTCAGAATGACAATAGTATATGCAAATTTTTACATATATTACTGCTCATGTTGCCAGCCCAAGATTATTATTGTAAGCGACCACTTGAATGCCACTCTGCAGTTTCCAGGTTATAAGATCTCCTTGGTGACATGACCATCTTGCTGGGATTGCCCATTTAGTTTTTACTGTTTAGCTAGGAGTTTAAATGGAAAAAGGTAACTGTTGATCCATTTATTTCTCTAATATAGATTTCATGATGGAAGGTCTGCGATGTGCGAACTGAGTTCAAATGATAGAGTTTGATAAGTCAGTCTACAGCTTAATTTATAAATAGTGGATTTGGGACATGTTCATATCTTCAAAAAAGTTTTTTTCCCCAAAAAAATATGAAGTAGGAACCTCATGCAGTGGGAATTACCACATTAACATACTCACTAAATGGTTACTGGTGCAGAAAACAGATGATTTCTTGTTTTATTTTAAAGATGACCTCCTCCAGTATTCTTAGAATTACAATCCACTTGACAATGATATCACAAGGGATGATGAGCATGTACTCATGACAGCTTGATGACTTCACATTTATTGTCACCCATATGATACCTTATTTGTATACTACATGCAACCACAGAAGGCCCGCACTCCACGTAGGTATATTTTGTCAACCACATATTGAAAGTAAACTGCCTTTATTTCATATTGACCATATGAGATGCTGTAGCAGTGGAACTGCTGTGGCATAAATAAATGTTGTCAGTTCTGAAGATTTTGCTTGATACTATACATTCAGAATGTTTTGCTACTGTATATAAAATTTTGCCCAATACCAAGATGGCATCATTGCAATTGTGTGTTCAAAGTAATAACATGGAAGGTTAAAGTTTAGAAGAAAAATAAAATAGCATACAATAAACACTTCCTACTGTGCAGAAATAAATGGAATCCCATCATCTATATTAGAGCTGGAAATTAAATGTTAAAGAGACCACATATTCTTTGAAAGTGTGTGTGTTGTCTTCATGGAGAGAATTTTTGTGTGCGAGGATATGCCATGGCTCTATTTCGAGATAGAAGATAAAATAAGTAAGTAAGTAAATAAAATAAGCATATGTGTGGACATTTTCTACACTTGATAGGAAAGACAATGTTTTCTTTGTTACATTTCAGAGGTCAAGTAGCATGCTGCTTATGGCAGGATTGTAGTAGGCTGGTATTTGCCTTTTGAGAGATAATCTTACCAGATGCAGGAAATACAAGAACTGTTGTAGAGTGTTGTTGGTATATCAGTGGTATTCTAACTGCAACGGACAAGGAAAACTACTTAGTCAGATAGGTTTAAAATAAACAAAGTGTGGCCTAAAACAGAACCATGTCAAACAGAAGTAATTAAAGGCTGCATGTCAACAGTCTTACAGACATATGGTCGTTTTAAACTCTGATTTTTCACCAGGATTCAGACCACAAAAATATCACGTCTCATGTATCAAAATCCATCTTTAATCTATTAAGCAACATTTGAAGTTCTGTCATTCTGAAGGTCATGCATAGACTAACAATGATCAAAACAAAATATCAGTCATTTTCTCTCTGTAATTTGCATTTTAGAAACAGCCAGGAAATACACTGAAATCTTCTTAAATGACAGATGTCACATGATAGTTCAACACTTATTCATACATGCCATAGGAATTGAATCAGGGTCTCTGCAAGGTCATTTTTATTATCAATAATGTATATAAACATATGCACTTTGACATGCTCTAAATTAAAAAAAAATAATAAAAAAAAATCAGTAGGCATTATCTTTGAACCTTGGTTTTTTACTGTTGTAAACAATGGCATAGTTCATTTTCTCCTTTTTTATTTTAATTTCTCATTAACTTCTTTCCCCACAGCCTAGAGCCCACTCCCAACCATTCCCAGATATCCCTTCCCCATTCTTAAACTAAGCAGCCACATCCTTTGGTGCATTTCTTACTCTGCTCTTCCCTTTACTGTAAGCTGCCCCTGGAGTGATATCGGCTAGCAGTTTAACAGTTATTTAATACACACTTATTTTGGAGCTTGCATTTATTAAGTTTGCTGAAGGTTTTGGGATTCTCTTCTGAAGTAATGCTGTATGTATACTGTAATTCATGGCTTAATCAAATAAAATGCAAAATTAAAATTAAACAATGTTGATTTCTAAGAACGAAAGTGTACAAAAAGGCTTTTCATACATTCATCCTCATAAACCACTTTAGATGGCTAGTTGTTGCTTTACTCTGTAGCTGTACATTACAGAACTCCAGTTCTGACAATGTTTCCTCTTTGGTGTGCACTTGTCATGTAATTACCAGAGCTGTATAGTTCAGTGTTATCCATTCCATATTCTTATGCTCTTGTGTTGGTTTAGATCACACATTACCTCCTGAGATGGTCATGATTTTTTGAATAGAGCTCACTGGACAGTTAAACGTTGCCTTACTTTTATTACTGCAAATTATACAATGACTACTCTTTACTTTTCAAAAACGAGCATCCTGATTGGACAGCCCAACCTGCATGCACATTGTAAATCGAGCATATACCAATAGAAAAAAGTCTGGTTACTGAAGTACCATTGAGCTGATGGACTTTTTTTACTGGTATATGGTAGAGGTATGAGTCTGAAGGAAATAAAGTCAGAAATTGAAATATGTGTCATTATTTAGTGACTTATTTCATAGTAAAATGTGTGGTTTTCTGACAAGTCAGTGATGAACAAAGTCACTAAATAATGACATGCATTTCAGTTTCAGGCTTTCTTTCCCTCAGACAATGCACAAATATTCTCACAGTTTTCTAAACGTATTTATGTCTTTCTCCACATTTCTTCAGCTAATAGAGGGACATATGAGGGCAGAGAAAATACAAGGAAAATCAGGTATGTTCTGTAAAACTAAAGTAATGTACCTCATTTTCATTGTATTTTCTGCCATCTGTCTTGTATCTCTAAACTGTTCAAAGATTTCAGGCCTTTTTTTTCTTTATATATCAAAAAAAAAAAAAAAAAAACATGAGATTTTCCCATCTCCCTTGCTTGCTTTCCAGAGCACTGATGTACTGTGTAAGCATGAGAGCTAAGTCCCATACACATGCACAGTACATCAAGAAAGCCCCAGGATACTGAAAAAATGTGGAAGAACACCATGGCACTGTTATACAAAGGCATTATTTAAGAAAAGTGAGTAATTTTTTTCTTAAATAATGTATTGTATAATAGCAATAACCCACGTCTGAGTGTGGGTAATGCTGGATTTATCCATGGTTGGCTTTGTTTGATCACTTGGGCTTCATCTTCATGACCAAACCACTTTAACCATGGGTATATCCTGCATTAACCACAGCAGCCATGGGCTGTTGCTATATTATACAATGACTAGCCATCAACATTCAAAAACGATTGGTCAGCCCAACCAATGTGCCAGTTGTAAATCAAGCATATACCAATAGCAAAAGTCTAGCCACTAAAGTATATCATTGAGCGGCCAGACTTTTTATTTTTAATTGCCATCTCTTAAACAAGCATTAGTCTGAATGAATCTAAAAAGTGTGTCATTAGTTAATGACTTCTTTTCTCATAAAATTTGTTTTTTTTTTCTGACAAATCACTGAGAAACAAAGTCATTAAATAATGACAGGAATTTCAGTTTCAGACTTTCTTTTCTTCAGACAATGCACATGTATTCACATTTTTTCAAATAAAAGATCGAGAGGTATGTATGAGACCACAGAAAATACAAGAAAAATCAGGTACTTTCTGCAAACTAAAACACACCTGATTTTCCTTGTATTTTCCCGTCTCTCTCTCTCTCTCATGCCTCTAAAGTGTTGGGAAGGTACAGTTTTTTTTCTTTCAAAAAAAAAAATAGCAATGGAGAGTCTCCTTTCTATGATGCTTGCTTGCTAAAGCAGTAATGTACTGTGTAAGCCTGGGAACGCAAGTGTCTTATGCATGCGCATCATCAAAGGGCAAAATCAGGAAACAATATGGAAGAACACCACGGCGCTGTTATACAAACACATCACTGAAGAAAAGTAAGTCATTTTTTTCTTAAATAATATTGTATGATAGCAAAAACCAATGACTGGGTGTAGTATGTTGAAGATTTACTCATGGTTGGCTTTGTTTAATCACTCGGGTGTCGCCCTCATGATTAAACCACACCAACTGTGGGTAAATCTTCAATATACCACACCCACGTCTTAGTTATTGCTATACTAAACCATCAAAAACAAACACTGGATTATCACTAAAAGTATAAAGCCACAGATGCCATAGAAAGCTTTCAATCTGTTTATTCAAAATGAGATAAATGCATAAAGTCAGAGGTAGTTTTGAAATATTGCTAAAATGCATTTACAATGTATAAAGATATGTATTCGTATATATTTTGTGAATTATTAGGTCTATAACTGTAATGTGTTCTGAGTTTTGTCACAAAGTCACTGCATTTTCAAGAGACAGGGCAAACCTTCAAATGAGAAGCAGGTGCATTCCAGAAAAATCAGGGTTGTTTGGTTATATGGGCATTAAAAGATTTTACAGATCTAACTAGAATCCTTAAAGTCATTTACATCATGGGGTCACTGAAGCCAGACATGATAGGATTGAAGCCTCAGAGACTCGTATTAACCCATTATGTTAGCCACACTGCAGAGCTCCGTTAAGTTACATGATAAATGCCTTAGATCTCACAGGTTCAGGCACAGATTGCATCTTCTTTCAGTTGTATATTAATTATTCACAGTAATGTTGGAACTTTATTTTGTTTGCAGCTTTAGCAGTTAGCTCTTGTGTGCTGGCTTTTCACAACTGTAATTACTGGAAAGCACATCAAACGTTCCATGTAACTGATGATGTTGTATTATAGTTATAGGCCCAAGCCTTAAAGAAAACAATTTGATTAGAGCAACAAAACAAGGACTGCGACTATTGCTTTGTTTACTTTCATCCTGGAACATACCACATTTCGTGGCAGATTCACCAGTCGGAATGTGTGGAACACTCATAGTGTTTAAGAGTATGAAAAGCACTTGGACATGTACTAAGGACCATACCTGTCAACTTCTTAGTGCAACAAATCTGGGGAAAGCCAAAACAATGGAGGGACAATGGCCCAAAATAGGGACAAGTTTTAAGTATTACTCATTAACTTAGAAAGTTGATACCATAACAGGTTTTGCATTGGTATATATTTTCTGAAGGGTTTTAATTCTGAAACTTAAATGTCTGTCGTTATTTAGTGACTTCAGTCCTCAATGATTTGCCAGAAGCGTACATTTTTTATGAAGAACAGACCAAAAATAAGAGGCAAAAATCTGAAAAGTTGAGAGGTATGGCAAGAGCAATAAAAGTGTGGGGTGGACCCATTTTGCCTACAAGGGAAACTGGGTTTCAGAAACATGTCTAGTTACATGTATGTATGAGAAAAGGACTTGGCAGATTTCATCCTCCCCTAGATTACACAGGGCAGACTAGAAGAAATCTGTTACATCTCTGGTGTACTCATTCAGTCGGCTTTTTTGTTGCAGTTCTGAAACAGTAAGCTGTCGAGAAGCATATATTCTTCAAGGTTTGGGGTATACACTTAGTGGGGTTGGACCTACATTGTTTAAGCTGATGCACAGGTATACTTATAAAATTTATAGGTACACACTTACAGAGGAACATATAAAAGTTGGGGTGCATGGCAATATTATCAGGAGAACAATGGAACTAAAGATGCATATAAACAGATTTCAGATACTGAAGATCTTTAATTTACTATGACGAGTTTTGGAAGTCTGTGTAATGTATGAGTTCTGATTATGACACCTTCCTTGAGGAATGTAAAATCTCTATGGTATGCTTTTAGATCTTGGGTACACTACAAACTTTTTCAAAAAGCATACAAGATCAAATAACAAATGTATGGGGTTCTAAATATGTTTTAACTTTTGGACAAGGGAAAGACCATGGATTTCACAAAAAGACTGTAAGTTCAAACTACGAGAAGGGAATTATGTTAAAATTTAACAATGACTGGAGGGATCAAAATTATTTTGAACAAAAACTGGAAATTATCTTCCCACTTTCCAGATACTGCTGGACATTTGGGTATCTGGGCTCTCATAATATACTAAGTAGTTAAACACTTCTAAGAGAGGTTTGAAACAGGGGCACAAAGTGCTATCATGACTAACAAAAAACTATGGCCATATAAGTGCGCCTTTTGCCACCAGTGCAAGTATATATGGGAGGGTAGCACAGTTACTATCGCTGTCTGCAGTAAAACCTGTACACCTGCTAAACATTTTAATTGTGAAAGCTCTGGTCTAATATATTTGTCCAACTGCCTGTTGTGCTCATCTTTCTATGCTGGGAAAACTGAAAGAACATTAAGGTTGCAAATCTATGAACACATGCACAACATAGTTATTCAAAAAGACACTAATGCACTTAATAAATACTCTCTTAATTGTTTGACTCCAGGTTTTAAATTTTGTGTACTAGACAATGTCATTATCAATGCTAGACGTGGTTCCTAGAAACTAGGGTAAATTGAACTAACTTAGCAGTTAAATTTACACACTGGATGCCCCTCCCCCTCGGACTCAATGATAATATATCAGTATCCAGTGTGATGAAGTTTAGAGCTGCAAAACTATATTTTTTATTTATTTATTTTTCATTCAAAGAGTAAATATTCCTTTTACTATTTTTTATATTTATTCAGTTTTATAACTATTTGTAATAATATACACAGAAAAATATATATATATACATATTTTATACACACACACACACATATATATATATATATATATATATATATATATATATATACGTACATAAATATATATATATATATATATATATAGACACACGCACACACACACACACACACACACACACACACACACACACACACACACACACACACACACACACACACACACACACACACACACACACACACACACACACACATATATATATATATATATATATATATATATATATATATACATATACATATACACACACGCACACACACACACACACACACACACACACACACACACACACACACACACACACACACACACACACACACATTTTTAGTGTGACTGTATTATATGGTCACTTGCAACAGTATTTAATGGTGGATTATGAGTTACCTGTTAGTTCCTATGTCCTAATTATTTTAAGAATGAAAGTGCATAACTGTGTTTCACTAAATATTTTATTCTACTACCAGGACTTTGGACTGACTTTAGCTCAATATTTCTCAGGTTAATGGTTTCTTTGATGTGCATTCCTCCTTGTTTTTAAACTTCAATGAGTGAAGAGATAAGGCTTAACTATGTTCTTATACATTCCCTAGCAGGAGCTCAGTTGTACCTGACCAGACAGACAATATAACTTCTCCAAAAAGGGTACTCATAATACAATTTAATGAATCCTGTCCAACCCTGTACTATATTAAACTGTTGGTTCCAATGCTATAGAATTTTAGCTACCAGTCATTGCAGTTGTTTCAAATAGAACAGCACATTCTTATGTGTTTTATGCAGTATTCAGAAGTACTATAGAAAGTATTTCTTCTAAAATTTGATTGCATTTCCTATTTTTATTATTTTTTTATTCAAAAAGTATAGAACAAGCAGTAGCAGTGTGCAAGTATTTTGTTGACCATTTTCACCATAAAATACAAACAGCATTGTTGTATAACTCCACACACACACACACACACACACACACACACACACACACACACACACACACACACACACACACACACGAATTGCACTTTTAGAATGTATAACAGTCCTAGTAAACAGCTATATCACATCATTACTTATTTCGCATGGTATTTGCTCATTCCTTTAACAAGGTCATTCTGCTGAGAAGTAGCTTTACTTTGTATAGGAAAGGAGGTTAGGATGGGGGTGGGTTACCTGTAATTAATTACAAAGTTGCAGACAGGCACAACAGCTAGCACAATGTACATAATCAAGACAAATGAGATGTGGTGGTATTGGATTCGATGATGCAAATTGCATAACAGGTCAAATGAAAGTGCAAGCAAAATAATGCAAGTTAACAGAAGTCATCATGGGCTATGAGAAAGGGAAGTAGTAGAAGCATTATATTTAAAAACAAAATAACCAGAAAGAGTCCTGAAAATAAAAAAATATATACTTATCAAACTTTTCTGATTTTCGTGGCTAATGCATAATTTACTTCAGAAGTTAGCTCTGTCCCTCCAAAAATATGAGAAGAAAACTGTGGACTGCAGCCATTAAAAGATGACAGATTGAACAATTTTCATAAATTTTTCACAAAAGCTGAGACTTGTGGAGCACATTGGAGCATTTTTTTTATTTATTTTTTTTTTTAATTTTGGAAATGTAACCCTCACAGTTAGATTCGATAAGGATTTTTATCAGTGATCACTCATGTCTTTGTCCCAAATCCCTGAGGCCAGAAATAGGAAGCTTTAAAAATGTGATTGATAACATAAGAATGAGCTTTATAGAAAAGGTTGAAAATGTTGCTATTCTGTAGAAATATTACACATTTAAACTATTATTCTAAAACTTCAAAGTAAAAAAAATCAAGCAAATACATAATATGCCCAGAAGAGCAGAATTTACAATGTAAATGAGGCAGAGCAGTCAAGAGCACCACCTGCTGGCTGAAAGTTAAAATCAGAATTATTTGCAATCTATTTTAAACATTTAGACAACTACTATAAAGCGTACCATAAGATACACAAATTAATTTAATTTCTATGTTTTATTAGCAATTTTTAGTAAGACAGACTTAATTTTGCAAGCTAGTAGGTTATATGTTATAGTGAATTGCACTTACTTGCACAATATTTATGGAAGTGTTAGAATATTATTACCTTAAGTACTACATATTTAATAATTCATTTGATAAACAGTAATATACTTCATTATTATACAACAATGAATATTATTGTTAATGTAGTATAGAAAGATTTTCTTAGTAATATATTTTCTTAGTAATATAAGCCAGGTATATGCATTATGATTCCCAAGTGAACATTTGTTTATTAACTTATTTATATTTGCTTACCAGGGTAGTGTTCTGATCAATATCGACCAATTTCAAGCTCAGCCTAGGAAACATGGCTTCTGAACCCATGTAGCTTACACTCTTTATGTCCTTAAGGGATCATTTGCATATATCCCATGGGCATCTATTACAGGAGGTTTAAGGCATCACACAATAAAAACTCCAACCTGGCTCATTTTGTCTTGCAGTTTTTAGTGAAGGGGATGTCATAATTCAATATAGTTTGCTGAATGACACTTAGGTGAAAGTTACAGACATTGCTAATGCGGTTGATTATTTTATATTTATCTGACAGTATTACAGAACATTTAAATTCACGTCATGATTCTACCAAAGGCTTCTGCTGGTATCATAATTGATGTAAATAAATGACAAAACCATTGCTACCTTACCTTTTTATTAATTTGCTAACCAGGTAAATGAACATATCCATCTGCAACTCCTTTTAGCCAAAAGGACAAAGGCAAATGTGGTATATATGGACATCATAGAGTAACCGGTCACCAAACACATTTTGGGAAAGAATCCCAAGAACCCATGGCCAATCCACACATACAGTATAAGAACATACAGATGGTAACTACAGGTCAGAACTGAACCAATACCCTTGATCTGTAATGCACACATTCAAACCACTGAACCGGAGTGATTTTTACTTTTTATTGTTTACATCTTTTGTTTTTGCCTCATTTCATCGCAGGATGATTTCATGAGTTTCTTCTTTTCAGTTGTGACCTGACACTTTATGGATATTGAAAGTTTGGATGTAAGGTTAAAGGATAAAGCATAGTGTTGCTAAATGCAGTTACATACATTTTTCTTTCTTTCTTTCTTTCTCTGTTAGCTGTGGCTTCATTTTACTGAACTATATTGTCTGTCCAAATAGTTTTGTGTGTGTGTGTCTGCATGCACAGCTGCACACTATTCCTGCAATGCACTTGCAACCCATAGAGTCCAGACATCAGCAGATTCATAGTCACAGAAAACAAGAGATGCTTAACAACTAGGAAAGTGAGTGTGATCACTCAGCCATAATCTTCCTGTAGTATGAGCTTACAAAAACAGAAATCCTGTCTCCTTATAAATGGACTTCATGCAGAACAATAAAACATATGGCTCTGTACATGGTGCTTTGTACAATGTTATTCTACTGGTGTCTTCCACCCAACTATCATGAACTCACCATTATAAAGCTGTGTAGAATGACATGATAATGGTGCTTTACATACAAGTATCCTGCATGTCCAAGTGCAGTTTACATGTGTATTCCATACAATGGCACATTACTTGTGTCTTCCACCCTCTATTATGTGTACTTCATATACAGTGACACAAATGTGGTCTGTACAGTAACATGCTTCTATCATATGTCTTGATACTATGCATGCATCATATGCTGTGGTGCATGTGTGCTCTGTACAGTGAAATTCTAGTGATAACTACTACACAAGTATTCATACATGTGAATGTGCAGTTTCAAATGTGCCTTCCATACAGTGATATGTAGCAGATGAATTTCCTAGAAGTAGCATGCATACATCATATGCAGCAGTACATATATGATCTGTGCAGGGACATGTTGCTAGTGAGTTCTTCTCAGATCCATGCTTGTACCATATGCAGCTGTACCTGTCTACTGTGTTAAGTGATATGTTACTGATGTCTTCCATGTTGGTATTACATATGTATCTTTTGCAATGGAACATGTGTGCTCTGTACAGTGACATTCTAATGATAACTACCACACAAGTACCATGCATGTGCAATGTGGGAACAGTTATTCAAGACTTATAGTAGCATCATTGGACATTTAGAAATTCTGGAAAATATTAGGATTAATATCTGTACCCCAAAAGCAACATGTTGCCTCTGAATCACCCAAAGATGTAACATCTTTGAATCTTTAAATCCATATAATAGTTTGATGTCGTTTTAAACTCTTTCTTTCCCCATTAATTTTAAACAACCTTTGTGGGACTCCCATTCTGTTTTATAAATGAAATAATAACCAAATTTAGATTATTGTCCATTTTCTAAAAAAATTATACTCAGGTAGCAGAGTACCCCAATCAGTTACATGACACCTGATTTTGTAACAATGCTGAGGTATCCTCAAACCGTATAGGCTAATTAGAAATTGCAGAGGCCTTTTCATGATGTTAGTACCACTGTCAGTTCTTTCACACTGAAATACTTTGAAATTTTACAGGGGCATTGAATGCCAGTGTATGCATTTAAACTACCAGCATTGCCTATGCATGTAAATCCATCTTTGTACTGTGGGCATTGCTTCATCCATGTAATGGTAGTATGACTGCATGCATGGATGGAGTGGGAGGTTTGCATAACGTTTAAGGTATTTAACCGACAGACACAAGGTGTAGGCTTGATTCTCAGAAGGGATAATTGGCTAGGCTTTAAATGACTCACGACAACAGTTAACCTATTACTAATCTATGAACTTATCCATGAGACCCCATATGCTTGTAGTAATGCAATCAACATGGAGGCAGATCTGTTCTGTGACTAGGAGATGTCCAGTTTCCCCTGACTTTTGGCGCTTGTTGCATACATTCCAGAGTTTATCTTTGAATTGCTCCATTTGGGCACAGGCAATGACAAAATGCAGCTGTAAAAACATCATTAGACGGCAGTATGGATGCCTGACCCTCACACAGCATGGTGTCTCTAATACTGCATGCAGGATAGAGTTTTATCTATAATGCATGCATTTACTGCTGTGGTCAACTTACAGGTGATGCTACAAGGTCAGGCATGTTTTGGAATTATTTGAGACTGTACAGCTTATCAGGCTGACCCAGACTATAACATTCATAGGTAATGGGGTGATACACTAACAGAATGCTTCCAAGTCCTTTTTACCTATATGTGATATACCATACAATTCTGGCATACTGCATGGTGTCTTATAGGTGGGTCCCCCGCACCCGTTATGATGTTATACCAATTGACATACCAGAAAACTACAGTGGAGACACTCTTCCAGTGTTGAAATTTCTTCCTATATGAATTCTTGCTCAGGCCCTCAGAACAGATTGTGCTAGGCATGAAAGGACTGCTCTAGTTTACAGTGACATTTTTATGAAATAAAACAGAAAGCTCACGTCAATTGTTCAGTGACTGCATCAGATATTTAAGTCCCCTTCAAAAAATATCTCATGTATAAACGGGAAAACAAGTTTCTGATTATGTTTAGTTATTAGAGTTGCAGAAACAGTATTATCCTCAGTACTGTTTAAACTACTATACCTTCACTACTGCTCTAGCCTGCATAATTAGAAGTTACTGCTGCGTATGTGTTATTAAAAATGGAATTTGGATCATCCTTCAAAATGACAAAAAAGCAGTAGCTGTTCAGTAAAACATAAATGAATAAAGTTTAATTGGCATAACAGTAATTAACTGGTGGTGGGAGGTTGTCATAATGGTTACGGCATTTACCTTATAAGCACAAGGTGTAGGGTTTGATTCTCATGTAAGGTAATTGGCTACCCTCAAAACAGCTAATAAGAGTAATTGGTCTAGTGCTAATCTATGAACCTGTAATACTTATGTTGAGTTGTGGAAACAAAAGAATGTAGCAGAACAATTGAAATGACAAATCATTTTATACAGTAGCCTAAAATGCCATTCCAGTAGTGTAGGCACATGATTATGATGAACTCCCTGGGGTCTAGACAACATCTGATTACACTTAAAATACTAGAAATGTGGTGGGGGTTCTCTCAAAAGACATATACAGCTTTTAACTGTACTGTGTATATATATATATATATATATATATATATACATATATACAGATAGATAGATAACTATGTGTACGTATACATTCCAGACTGGTGCATTCTTAGGAGCTCAGTGCCCATGTGTCATAATTACAAACATGTGATACAGCAAAGGTTCACATTCTAGTGAGGTACAGTGAGGCAGGAGATTCAGGAATGAGCACCACATGAGAAATCCTGCATAAGTAGACTGAGCTGTCTTGATGCCTGCTTTGGAATAGTAATGATTTTGAACTGATTCTCAGTTTTCTGAGTGAGTAGAGACCCTTGTAATTTACTTGTAAATGACTCCTTGATATATGTGACACAATGTCAGTGTAAGCATAAGGTCAGTAGGCAACATGCAAGTGAAGTACCCCATAAAAATTAAAGAAAACTTTTCAGATGCTGCTGGAGGGAGACAGTGGTGATTCAGAACAGGCTGTGCATTTGTATAATGTCAGCATAGCACACAAGTGCCATAGTATGGAGGAAACCATCACTAGTCCTATAACAGCCTGGATCATTACAGAACCAGGATATGGATCTAACAACATGGAGGGAATCAGCACTAGTCCTGTAACAGCCTGGATCATTACTGAACCATGAAACGGATCTAACAACATGGAGGAAATCAACACTAGTCCTGTAACAGGCCTGGATCACTACTGAACCAGGATATGGATCTAACAACATGGAGAGAATCAGCACTAGTCCTGTAACAGCCTGAATCATTACTGAACCAGGATACGGATATAACAACATGGAGGGAATCAGCACTAGTCCTGTAACAGCCTGGATCATTACTGAACCATGAAACAGATCTAACAACATGGAGGAAATCAGCACTAGTCCTGTAACAGGCCTGGATCACTACTGAACCAGGATATGGATCTAACAACATGGAGAGAATCAGCACTAGTCCTGTAACAGCCTGAATCATTACTGAACCAGGATACGGATATAACAACATGGAGGGAATCAGCACTAGTCCTGTAACAGCCTGGATCATTACAGAACCAGGATATGGATCTAACAACATGGAGGAAATCAGCACTAGTCGTGTAACAGCCTGGATCATTACAGAACCAGGATATGGATCTAATAACATGGAGAAAATCAGCACTAGTCCTGTAACAGCCTGGATCATTACTGAACCTGGATATGGATATAACAACACAGAGGAAATCAGCACTAGTCCTGTAACAGCCTGGATCATTACTGAACCAAGATATGGATCTAACAACATGGAGGAAATCAGCACTAGTCCTGTAACAGCCTGGATCATTACTGAACCAAGATATGGATATAACAACATGGAGGAAATCAGCACTAGTGCTGTAACAGCCTGGATCATTACAGAACCAGGATATGGATCTAACAACATGGAGGAAATCAGCACTAGTCCTGTAACAGCCTGGATCATTACGAAACCAGGATATGGATCTAATAACATGGAGAAAATCAGCACTAGTCCTGTAACAGCCTGGATCATTACTGAACCTGGATATGGATATAACAACACAGAGGAAATCAGCACTAGTCCTGTAACAGCCTGGATCATTACTGAACCAAGATATGGATCTAACAACATGGAGGAAATCAGCACTAGTCATGTAACAGCCTGGATTATTACGAAACCAGGATATGGATCTAATAACATGGAGAAAATCAGCACTAGTCCTGTAACAGCCTGGATCATTACTGAACCTGGATATGGATATAACAACACAGAGGAAATCAGCACTAGTCCTGTAACAGCCTGGATCATTACTGAACCAAGATATGGATCTAACAACATGGAGGAAATCAGCACTAGTCATGTAACAGCCTGGATCATTACTGAACCAGGATATGGATCTAACAACATGGAGGGAATCAGCACTAGTCATGTAACAGCCTGGATCATTACTGAACCAGGATATGGATCTAACAACATGGAGGGAATCAGCACTAGTCCTGTAACAGCCTGGATCATTACTGAACCAGGATATGGATCTAACAACATGGAGGAAATCAGCACTAGTCCTGTAACAGCCTGGATCATTACTGAACCAGGATATGGATATAACAACAAAAAAGCCTTTGGGTGCAAGTTGCAGCTTATGGACCCAATTCATGTCAGTATCACTTGTTCAGCATATCACAATTAAAACATACAAACTTTAAACCTTGATGAAGAAAAAGGTTGTTTGAGTGACTCAGTCTGACAGTTTCTCTGACAATTCCTTTGACTGTTGATCCTAGGCAACCAACAGTGTGTTGCTTTCTTCAAAAGTTAGAGCTGAATTGTGGCCATTATCTGCATTTATGAATTACAGTGTTGTGTTTAAACTCAGTATGGCATAAAAATAGTATTTCATGTGGTCAGTATTTCAATGAATAATAGCACTACTACTACTGTTACTTCTACTACCACTAATACTACTAATACTAACAATAATACTAATACTACTCCTATTAGTTGTTGTTGTTGTTGTGTCTTTCGGCTTTTCCCGGTTAGGGGTTGCCACAGCGGAACTCCTGTCTGCTAATGATTGCCAGCCCTAAAGCACAACCTTCAATGAAGGTATGCCCATTCACGCATGTCTCCACGCAGAAGACGCTCTAACTGAGAGTCAAAACGGTCAGCGTCTTACTGTGAGGCGACAACGCTACCGCAGCACTACTACTAATAATAGTAACAACTTCCTTATCTTAAATCTGAGAGTTCCCTTCCAGAAGTATTCTTTACTTGTTCCTATTCCTCTTTTACTTCACACAACTCTAAGCTCTTGGACTTCACAGTTTCCATTTAGGTACCTGCAAAATACTATGATGACCCCATCCCTCTCCTTTCCTCTTCAGCCATGGCAGCATTCTTTCCCACACAGCAATGACACACAGATCCATCTTTTGGGCACAGTTTCTCAGTAGGTAGGACTTTCAAGCATCAGCCGTGTTTCCCAGTCACATGGATTACTTAAAAATGCATAAGTTAGCCATTTAATGTTTAGTCTTGTATTGATAAAATGTTTACCTAAGTCTGAAGGAATGCATTTTTGAAAAAGTTTTTCTAAACTGACTTTTTCTGTAAGAGATGATTCTATCGGCTTCCATGACAATGAGGTCAAACTACTAAGTCTGTATTTTCCATCTCAGCATTATTCTCACCTTTGCAGATGTGAATTACATTCGTATTTGTGCAGCCTTAAGGTAATTTTCCATCTTCTGAAGACTCCTTAAACAGATGCCTAAGAGTCTGTCCTTTATTCATTTAGAATTCTGGGCTGCATCCTATCATGCAACCATTATTTGTTTATTTTGTATTTTAGGAGTTCTTTTATAGGTATTTCTTGCATAGATGGATAGGTATCATGCACTGGTTGTTTAATGGTTAAGGTGTTTACCTCAAAGATAAAAGGTATGAGGTTTGATTATCATCTTTGAGGGAAATTGACTAGGTTTAAAGGTGCCCACAAGGGCTGCAAACCTGATTCTTTTGCGTATGTTCCTTATGGATAGAGGGAGTCTGTAAAATGACTCAGGCCTCCAACACCCAAAGACCCACCACCCCGATAATACTGCCTCCCATATCTGGGGAATTAAGATATAATATTGTCATAGCCTGGGTGTAATTGGCTATGCTTGTAAAGGCTCTTGCATCATTAGCCTAGTAATCACCTATGAACCTATGGTATTTTTAAATAATGCTCTGCAGTGACCCATGAAAGCCACTGAAAGACAACAAACAGATCCTTCCAGAATGATGAGAGCAGTCTGTGTAGGGTCTGGCAGTCAGTATTTTTCAGTGAAACACAGGGAGCTCCTATTTGAATAAAAATCATCATACTTGTCTATACTAGACAGTCTGACCAGAGATATAGCAACTTCTTGGAAGTCAGGAAACTTTTTTGATAAACCTTAATTCTTAAGTGGCTCTGAAAATCACAGCTGTTCATTTTACCGCTACTGTTTTCTTGACTTAGCTAGCCAGACATGGGGACTGGACTCTAAATCTGTGTTGACCAGCTGTGAGAGGCAGCACTTTGTACTGAATTATGGATCTTTTGAGCAAAATCTCTGAGACTGAGACTTGGTCATTGCTTTTCGGTAAAATGACTCCAAAGTCGGTCATGTTTGGGGTAAAATGGTTTGAGTCCTCTACATGTAGGTGACTTGGGGAACTTAACTCCAAAACATTGTTTGTTAAATGTTAGACAAACATCTTGTTTTTTCTGGGTAACATTTCATTCTTCTGTTTTCAACAGAGTCTGTTATCCCCTAACTTCTAAGGCAGATATATCGTTTTCCTGTGTGAATCTTCAAAGATCTGCTTGCAAGGAGACAGTGTCATGGCATATGTCTTGCTCTAACTGTGTTTTCCAAATGCAGCAGCTGTTGGGATGTCAAACAGTGCAGAATAATTCATGCTGCAGTTCAGTTTATTGCAGTGATAGCAAACTGCATGATGGCTGGATGGCATGCCGTAGGAAGTTGTACAGTGCAATGAAAATTGCAGGAAGTTGTAAAACATTTGTCGACATCATTAATTTGTAGTAATTTAGAAATGAGTATTTGCAGTGCAGTACTAGTAGAAGTTCATAATTAATCAGATGACAGATGAAAAGAGTACATCACATATGCACACAAATAAAAATTCATCTATGCTAGTTTCAATGGTTTGCAGTTTTTGTGAACATGGCACTATGCAGAACTGGTATTGATTTCAAAATGCTTTTTTAAGTCATCTGTGAAGAAGCAACTTGGCAACTTATTTACCTCCTGAATGTGACTGTAGGGATTACCCTCTAGATCTTTTCTTTGTGAACTGCAGTGAGATTTACTAACAGAAAAATGTACTTAAACCAATTGCAAAGTCAAAATATAAGTTGTCTCTAATATGTCTTCTCACAATTGCCTTAATACATTGGACCATGTTGTCAGAAAAAGAGAGATAAATCTTATAAATTGATATATATCCTTTATCCAAGCTGATTTATCCTCTCTGCCACTAAGACTACCCTGTGACTTTATTGACATGGAACTCTACAAAACATACTTTAAAATTTAATTCTGTCATCATGTGAGCTGTCTCTTCTATTAGAATGTTTGATGGGTGAATCACACCCCTTTAAAATGAATGTTTGTAATTGTCTCCATATGTTTTCTGCTTCTGATCTGTGAGACACATCCTGCATCTTACTGGATGACTGCCAATCAATATATATTGGCAGAGTATTGTATGTGATATAAGAAGAACTGAAACTGTGTCCTTAACATACTTGTTTTCACCAAAGAACCATGTTTCTGGCAGGGTTTAATGTGTTACCAAAGCTGACACCTAAGACAACAGATATTTGTGACATAAGCTGTAAGAATTTTCATTTAGAAATAGTGTTATGCTGTTTGGTCATTAAATGCAGAAGTGACCCTTGACATCCCCCATTCAAAATCATTAGCAATACCCCTAAACTATGTATTACAGTCAGTGAGTACTGCAAATGGATGTTTATGTCCACTAATGAAATATAACCTGTGCGTCTAAAATAAATTCTAGTACTATGGCTAGACTGTGTATTCCTAAAGACAGTCTTGATGTTAAGTCATAGCATACACATTATTTTAGACATGCACTGTGTATACGTGTATATATCTATGGGTCTATATTAGATCACCGAATGCTTAGAAAAGCGAACAGTGATTAATCGACCCTATGTAAGTGAAAGCTTACAATCTTGAACTGTCAGAACAGCAATTGCTGTTCCAACAAAAAAAATAAATAAAAAACAAAACACTTTAAACATTACATTAAGTGAGGGGTTTCGCCCTACACAACCCCCCCCCCCACTTAAATATACCAACTCCGAGACCGCACTACAATGCCGAAGATGGCAAAGTAACGAAGTGGCCAAGCAAATTCTTTCCCAGAGAAAGAATTCACTTAAAAGCCGCTTTGATATTTTGCCGTTTCAGTCTTTTAAGTTCGACCAAGACGCATTCGAAAGAATGCGTCTTTGGTCTTCTAATAGGAACCCTATATCTATATTTATCTATCTATATCTGTCTATATATATATTTTTTTTTGGTAGCAGCTCACTATGCTGAACGGTCACTTACTGTTCAACTATGTCTTTTTATCAAATACAAATTTTACTAAATGCTGGGTTTGCCAAAATGAGGATTGTCAAATCTACATGTATTGCAGGAGGTAATAACTTGGTTATGATAAGTGTATATACAGTATGTATTAAAGACAAAACTTTCAGATATCCCAAAGGTATTGACATTAAGAGTGGGAGTGTGTGGGTGTGCCTACATGTTAGGGTTAGAGCAAGACCTGTGTAAGTGGATGTGTTTAGTGGTGTGTGTGTGTTTGTGTGTGTGTGTGTGTGTGTGTGTGTGTGTGTGTGTGTGTGTGTGTGTGTGTGTGTGTGTGTGTGTGTGTGTCCGTGCGTATGTACTATTAGGGAAAGTTTTTTGGAAGGTGACATGTAAGGTTGGGGTTAGGGGCAGGGGCAGGTTTAGTGTTAGGATTAGCTTATATGAGTAAGGTGGTATAGGGGAGGGTGACGTGGAAGAATCCTTTGTTTCCGTAATTAGGTCACATGGCAGAAGATATTCAAGGAGTTACACTTAGTGCTAGAGTTACAAATGCCACTGTACTTGTACAGACCAAGAGTTGAGAAGGAGAAAAAGAAGGAGCTTGGGAAGTTAAACTTCTGTTGTGTGGACCTCACAGCAGTTTCCGGAATGCATTCAGGTTGGGACCATGTCAGTGATATCATGATTTAAGATGCACCCTCAGCAAATGTTATTGTTCTGCATGCTAAGTTTGTCTTAACCCCCCACCCCATGGAAGCACTGTGTGCATTTTCATGTCTTTGATTGCATGCTGTTTACTAGGTTGTTCCCTGTGTTCATTGTACTGCAGTGTTGTTAGTATGTTGTCCTTCCTTTTGGACATCTTAGTGTCACTGATTGTAGAGGTCTTCTCATTGCTTCAGTAGGGTTTACACTATCTTTGCACCTACAACTTCTGCCCCTACTTCATACATTACATAAAATAAATTATTATCTACACGTCTTACATATTCTTTCTTCTTTTTCTTATAATGTCCTACATAATTATATTCATAGCAATATTGTTTGTCATTAATTTTCTCAAAAAAAATTCTTCACACAAATTCTTCCACAGTTTCACTACTGTTTCACATTTTCAAAAACATGCTCTGTTGTCTCTCCCTCCCCACAAAATAAACAAACTCTTTCAACTTTTTTATATGGCACATTCCTCTTTAATATTAATTTATTTACTGCCAGTCTTAGTGGGAAATCCTGACACTCTACCATCTTGGCACACGACTTTTTCCTTAATTTAGTGGCTTCAATAGGTTCTTCTTGTAAATTTTCCCATGGGTTTACAAAATCGTATTGTTTTATCACATTATTATGCCACATCCTTCTATCTATCTATGTATCATCAGTTTTTATTCTCCATGTTAGTTCTTTTGTGATATTTTTTTAATTTCTTCATTTATATATTCCTTTTCTCTTTTTATTATTCTTATGATCTCTCAGATTTTTTTCCAGTTATATTTAAATATTCAGTACTTACATATTATCGCGACCACATTCGGAACTGTAGAAGCGGCGCATTGCAAAGCCATTCTCCTGTACTGAAACTGTCTAGGGAAGTGTGCCACTGAACTGTAATTTTTGTGGGACCATGGGAATTTCTGTACATATTACATCGGCTAACTGTCTTCCAAATGGTTGTGTGTTTTTATGTTTGCATCTGACTACACATTTTTCACAGGTATTTTCTTTCTGTCAATACAGTAAAGAACCATAGTCAGTACTACCCTGGATGTAAACAGTTTGCACATATCTTCAGTGTAGCAATGCTGTGGCCACTTAACTCTATTTATACTGGGGCTTGCATTGAATGCGGCAGTGATTTGCACCTTCCATACACGATTGCTTACTCTTCACCTGTGCTTGCAAATATAGGTCACTTCAGAATGCCTCCTAAATGTGCCTTTTCAGATGACCAAACTGGAACTTTTTTTGTGAAAATATGAAATCTTCCAGAGCAAGATCTACCCACCGCCAATGCAGACAGGACTGAACATTACTAATTCTGGCCAAATTCAACACAATCTCAACCCTGTAAACATCAGTGTAAAGTAACAGGTGCTGCCTCGCTTTCCGTTATTTGTTTCATTTCTTCATCTGCTTTCTTGGGAGTCACTGATACTTCAGTGACCCACGCCAGTTCCCAAAACAGGCTGAGAACAGTTTTCAGCCACAGGACATCTAGAAAGCAAGCCGCTTCTGCGACAGACAATAGTTTTCAGCTGCAGAACGGCTTAGAAAGCAAGTTGCTTCTGCAGTTCCTTCCGAATGTGGTTTGATGATACGTAAGTACCAGATATTCTCACTATTAAGTTCTCATTCTCTTACTCTCTACAAGTTTAATGAAGCAGAATAAACAACTGGAAAATACATGCCAGTTTTCACCCAAACCCTTACTTTTTTCTTTATACATGGTCATTCCCTTTTCCTTTAAACATGCAATCAGATAAGCCAACACTTTCTTCATCCATATTTTGTTATTAGCAACTACAACTATATTGTCTGCATATGTGAAAACTTCTGGAATTACCACTTCCTTTTGAATCACATATCTAGCATCTTTCATTATATAAGCTACTTCATCGACAATCACATTCATTCTCACTGTAAACAATATTCCACTCATGGGACATCCTTGTTTTATATCATACTTCATGCATATTTCTTTACTCAGTCACCCATTCACTAACACTCTCACTCTGTTATTTTGATATGCAAATGTATACATTGTCCTAATTCTATCACCTGTTGCATACTTTTTCATAATATCCCACAAAGCATCTTATCCTACTGTATCAAATGCCTTGCTAGTATCAGCTACCTTAAGTATCGCATCCTCCCTTTTACTTATATATCATCATTTTCTCACAACCAGTACTAATTATGGATATCGCTTCCCTTTTATACCGCATATACTTTCTTCTGTTATATCCCTAATATTTCCTTCCATTGTCCTCTGTATTATTCTCATAACAATTTCATATTCTGGGTTTTCCTTCCATTGTTCTCTGTAATATTCTCATAACAATTTCATATTCTGGGTTTTCCTTCCATTGTCCTCTGTATTATTCTCATAACAATTTCATATTCTGGGTTTTCCTTCCATTGTCCTCTGTATTATTCTCATAACAATTTCATATTCTGGGTTTTCCTTCCATTGTCCTCTGTATTATTCTCATAACAATTTCATATTCTGGGTTTTCCTTCCATTGTCCTCTGTATTATTCTCATAACAATTTCATATTCTGGGTTTTCCTTCCATTGTCCTCTGTATTATTCTCATAACAATTTTATATTCTGGGTTTTCCTTCCATTGTCCTCTGTATTATTCTCATAACAATTTTATATTCTGGGTTTTCCTTCCATTGTCCTCTGTATTATTCTCATAACAATTTTATATTCTGGGTTTTCCTTCCATTGTACTCTGTATTATTCTCATAAGAATTTTATATTCTGGGTTTTCCTTCCATTGTCCTCTGTATTATTCTCATAACAATGTCATATTCTGGGTTTTCCTTCCATTGTCCTCTGTATTATTCTCATAACAATGTCATATTCTGGGTTTTCCTTCCATTGTCCTCTGTATTATTCTCATAACAATTTTATATTCTGGGTTTTCCTTCCATTGTCCTCTGTATTATTCTCATAACAATTTTATATTCTGGGTTTTCCTTCCATTGTCCTCTGTATTATTCTCATAACAATTTTATATTCTGGGTTTTCCTTCCATTGTCCTCTGTATTATTCTCATAACAATTTTATATTCTGGGTTTTCCTTCCATTGTCCTCTGTATTATTCTCATAACAATTTTATATTCTAGGTTTTCCTTCCATTGTCATCTGTATTATTCTCATAACAATTTTATAGTCTGGGTTTTCCTACCATTGTCCTCTGTATTATTCTCATAACAATTTTATATTCTGGGTTTTCCTTCCATTGTCCTCTGTATTATTCTCATAACAATTTTATATTCTGGGTTTTCCTTCCATTGTCCTCTGTATTATTCTCATAACAATTTTATATTCTGGGTTTTCCTTCCATTGCCTCTGTATTATTCTCATAACAATTTTATATTCTGGGTTTTCCTTCCATTGTCCTCTGTATTATTCTCATAGCAATTTTATATTCTGGGTTTTCCTTCCATTGCCCTCTGTATTATTCTCATAACAATTTTATATTCTGGGTTTTCCTTCCATTCTCCTCTGTATTATTCTCATAACAATTTTATAGTCTGGGGTTTCCTTCCATTGTCCTTTGTATTATTCTCATAACAATTTTATATTCTGGGTTATTTAGTGTGATGGGTCTCCAGTTTTGTATTTCATTTTTCTCATGCTTCCTCCATATAAATTTGAATATCCTACTACATAACTCTTCATAAACAAACCCTTCCTTTAGTCATTCAGTTGTTGTGTCTTTTTTCCTGGTTAGAGGTCGCCACAGCGGAACTCTGGTCCACTAATGATTGGCAGTAGATTTTTACATGCCAGGTTGCCGGCCCTGATGCACAACCTTCAACGAAGGTATGCCCATTTACGCATGTCTCCATACAGAAGACGCTCTAGCTGAGAATTGAACAGGACAATGTCTTACTGTGAGGCGACAATGCTACCGCAGCACCACCACCGCCTTTAGTCACTCAGTACAGTTACGAATTCCTCTCTCTGTCAATCCATTAATTTCTTATACATTCCATACCCTATACCATTTGAATCAGTCTTTACTCTCCTAAGTACTTCATCCAATTCACTAATAGTAATTTCTTTTTCCAATTCTTAATTCATTCTGGATTTTTTTTTTACTTTTCATTCTGTCTAGTTTTCCATCGTTTTACTCTTAAACATGTTTTCCACAAGCTATACGACATTACTCATAACTTGCTCTTGTGTACTTTTTACTCTTCTTTTGCATGTTTCACTTCCCTCATTATACTAACATCCTCCTTTACTATTTTACCCAGTGATGCAGATTCCTCCTGTATACTCCTTTGTAAATACCTTACTTTTCTTGATTTCTTTTATATATTTCTTTTTCTATGTCAGAATACTCCCTTTTATTATTCTCTGAATTTTCTAATATATTTCTATACATTTTCCCATACTTCATTTTCTCTTCCTTTTTTACACTATATTGCCATTGGAAAAAAAAACAGCCTTTATACTTCTTTTTAAATTCAAATCACCATTCATACCAGTTTTATAGAAGTCCTTTCTAGTTATATGATCTTTCTTTAGCTGTAATACTTCCCACTCTCCAATTTTATCCCACAATTTCTCATTTATTCTTCTTTTTCCTTTCCTATCACCTCCATCCATACTGCTAAATGGTCCAAAAAAAAGTCACAACTATATTACCATACACCACCTCCAAGCCTGCTGATTTTATAAAATAATAAATTTTAGTTCCAAGTGTCCCCCTTCTGTAAGTCTATTGACTTTTGTTCCACACAGCTGATTTACCACATTTTATTACCTTCTGTAATTTTTTTACATCTTTCCCTTTCATTTTACATCTACCCCTTAAATCACAATTAAAGTAACCTGCAGTTATAATTTTCAAGTTAACCACCACATAGTCTAACATTTGATGAAACAGATTTGCACTTTCCTTGCTAATTTTATATGCATAAAATGCTATAATTGTACAAACATGTTCTGTCCACCTTAAATCCACAAGAATTAACCTTCCCATCCTTACCATCGTTACAACTATTACTTTTGCTGTTTTTTTAACACAACACATCTACTCCAGAACAACATTCACTTCCTAAGTTCCATATTATATTTCCATCACAGTTTTTCTGTATGCAGTCTTTCTCCACTTGTTAGGAATCTTACATCCTTTAACAGAATAAAATTCACATCACATTTAGCACACCATTCTGATATCCCTATCCTTTCAACAGTGTTGATAATACTGATTACATTTACTAAATGTTCTCTAAAATTGTTGTTTTTTCCTTCTTTTTAAGTTTAGGAGATATATTTTAAATTTGCATTTTTTTATATTTACTTTTTCCACGAATTAATATTTTTTCCTGGATTTATGTATAAAAACTTCTTCTATCTCAGAATCAGATTTTTGATTGACTAGAACTTAAAAAATATCAGTGTCAGTCCCTTCTCCTGACATGTCTTCTTGTATGAATTCTCTCTAGTCATTTTCTCCCTCCATACATATTTTCATCTACAGTTTCTTCTTCACCTATTTCACCCTCTCCCCAGCCTCTTCTTTTCCTTCCTTGTGTATAGTTTCTTCCCTTTCCCTTTTTTCATTATTTATTATTTGCTCTTGACAATCCACCCAGAAGTGTTTCTTTTTTTCCACAACCTGTGTTCATGCACACATCTTCTTGCTGTATGCCCCTTCTTCCCTCATTGGTTACATTGTACCTTGTCACAATCATTAATTAAGTGAGAAACGTCCCCACAAAAGAAACATGATTTAGAATGGCCAACATATCTTAATGTTCCTCTATGAGCAGCCACAAAATTAACACTTGGCAAGCGTTTCACTTTTTTTTCACATTTCAAAACAGCTTCCAACTTCCACCCTACATACCATACGTTTCTCCATCTCTAACTTTCACAATATTACCAGCAGTTTCACACAAACCCTGTAGGCATATTTTCTGTATTATTTTTTTATTTATTTTACATTTGTTTACAGGGAAAATCTGACTGGACAAGCGGCCCTTTTTTAGCGGAGGCACAGGGAGATAAGCTGCACAAAAAACATGACAGAAACACTTACAGTGGTGTTATAAAGTTTCATTATCCAAAAGGACAAGTTGTTAGATAAGCTATAGAGGTAAAATTTACATCTAAGATAAAATGTGTGTTTTTGTGTAACAATACAGACTATAATGTAACAACAATTAGAAGGATAAGTATTTAGAATAGAATATAGAAGTAGAAATCACATATAACAGCTTTTATAATTTCAGTAACACACTTTTTGTAACAACAGTCTTAGTCTCTAAACATACAGTGTAAAATGTAACAGTAAAATTAGAGCTGGTTTTGAAGGAACACATTTGAGATATGAATTCAGTGGAGGAAAGTGTTTTGTAGTAGTCTGTACCAGATCAAGGCTGATTAGCTAAAAGGTTGAGTGTCCTTAGCCTGGGATGCTACAACAGCATAACCCAAGTTTCGGTTAAATGTGCTTTAAGCTTCTCTTTGAATTTTGTTATTATTGAAGTAGTTTTCATGTTTATCGGGAGAGAATTCCTTTTTTAGTTATGCAGTGAGAGTAAAGAGCTTCTCCAGCAGTGTTGTTAGCTTTAGTTATCTTTAGTAGTGATTTGTTGTTAGAACAAAAGACTTGGTTTGAAGAGTATGGCTGCAGGATGTTAAGGAGGTCAGGAATTTTGTCCGGTTGGTGGAGTAATTGGTGAGCTATGGACAGTTGGTTGTAGACCAGGTGGTTGGGTAATTCTAGCCAACTGAGTTTTTTAGTGCTAGGCAAAGATAAAATCTGTAAATAGTAAGATTTAATATCTTCTTCCAGTTCATCAGTCCTAAACTGCAAAGTAATATTGTTAATATTTAAGTTACTATCAGAAAACAAATAATTATTCCATGGATAAATGCCCTTCTTTTTTGTTACAGAGTTCCAGAAATTTCATCATCAGTCCCTCAATTTCAAATGTTAAGTTACAAAAAGTCTATGTCCCAATATCTATAAAAGACTGAATTTCTTGTGTTTTAAAACCCAGAACAGTTACCAATTTGTCCCATTCATAATATCTATTACAGCGTCATTATTTTTGAAGTTAGGCTTCTTTTTAAAAGCAGTTTTGCCTACAGTCTATTGCTGTTCTCCTGTTTTGCATGCTGTCATTGGTGCATATGCCACAAAACTAGACTCCTTCTCAGTTTGTTGCTGCTTTGCTCTTTTACTTTCTGTCACTACTCTATAAGTTTTAACTGCTGCATTCTCTGCTGCCACATCACCTGGTTCCTTTTCCAAAGTATCATCTTTAGCACTGCCAAAAAAAAGTTATCTGCTATCTCACCCCATGAAAAGCAGAAATGTCGCCTGGATCATCCTGCTCCATTATTTTTAATAGAGCATCATCTGCATGCCCTCCTGATGTCATTTCTGTTATACATAAAACTCCAGCAGACTCTCTTACTCCCGGCTAAATACCGCTCATGTGTATCATCCATCACACAGGAATATTTGTTTACATTCTGATGCTCCATCCTGAACAAATTTTTTCTCCAAATTCTCATTTTCCACCTGCAAACTCTCTGTAGCATTTCTCTCCTCTTTCATGTTGCTTGCTTTAGGCCTCTTTATTGCTGCTATAGGAGTCCTTCAGTGCCATTGAGCAACTCCAAAGAGTAGGGAAATTTCTGTGATGCCCAGGTCAAATTTCCCCTAGTAACATGAATACACAGTGGGTCTCACCTGAAAAGAGACCACTAGCCTAGTGGGACTAACCTGGTTAATGAAGGCTAAGTCAATAAAATATGTGTTGATGCAACACCTGTTATTATGTTAACTTTTTAAGTATTCATAGTATGCTGCTCTTATCTGTTTCCAGTTTTTTAGAGCATCTTTCATTTTGCCACTTATTTGTACCCTGTTCTTGAACAAGTCACTTAACCAGACAGTACTTTGGGGCAGCTGGAAATTTGGGCTAGACCCCTCACTGATCTCCTGGACTGCAAGCCTAGTAACTACCTATAAAAAAGAGCACTTATGGCATAAATGAAAACATTGATTTGATGTGATCTTTGGCTTCCTATTTATTTAGCTATGAATAAACTGAACAGCATTAAGACTGAGTTTAATGTTATTATTTAATTGTGTATACATTTTGAATTTAGCTTGTTTTTTTTTTTTTTTTGCAGGCACACATGTCTGAAATGTAATGTGTTTGGGCTGCAGGAGTTTGTCTAGCACTTACTGAGTAAGGCTATGAGCTGTGTCCTGCAGTACATGGTTTGGTTCCCTCAGCCTTCATTTGTCTTCTATGTGACTCTGCCAAGTTAATTCACCAGACAGCACTCCTGGGCTGCTCCTGAAAGGGACACTTGTGTCCAGTGGGGTATCTCATGCTATTAGTAAATGCACTACACATTTGTCTTTTGAATTCCTTCACCTTTCACCTAGACACTAATTAGTACTTCATAGTATGCTGTTTGAGAATGAATCCCAACATACTCCTTGTAGTTTATCTGGGTGCCATATACAGTTTTCACTAAATGTGAGTTTCAAGGAAAAAGGCGTTTACTGTTTCTCATGCCAAGTCTGTTTTCAGTGTGAAAATGTTTTGTTTTGTTTAGAAAATAGCTGCTAATGTTTATCTGTAAAATGTAATATAAATGTTTTAAATGAACTCCAAATCTCTGTGGTAATTGTAATAGTAAAGAAAAAAATAGTAGATAGACTGATAGGTTTGAACAGTGTTTATGGTAACTGGAGAGAGACAACCAAGTAATGAGATACTGCTATGGCTGCAAGGCAGGGGCCTGATTCTTTAACATGTATAGGGCTTCATTTGTCCACAAGCTGGCTCTGTTGGCTCCTGAGGTATCTGCAGCAATTATACAGTATTATAAGCCATTCAAGCAGGCCAGACCTGTACTGAGTGAAGTCAGATGGGATTGCTATTCTCAATGACAGTGAACATATACGGAAGTCAAAAGTTAGATGTAGATGTAATGAAAAAATGTAAGCCCTCCCCCCCAATAATTTGTTGTTTACAGTAGTATTTCTGATTTTTGTATCACTTGTGGGTTGTTGAATGAAAACTGCTGCAGAATTTATATTGACTTTCTTTATTCATTGCACTAAAGAATTAATTAATTCATTAATAGCCTGGATTGTGTGATATAGTCTAAATATGATCATTTTAGGGAGTTGCAGTTGACTAATATATATTTTTGCAGTACCTTCTTTACAACCTCCAGCAACTGCAGAGGGGCTGACATTTATCACGTCATACAGATTGCACTATTTAGAGAGATGATCAAAACTATCAATTATGAACTTATCGTTGCATATTACTATGGCACAGTTTTCTCTAACATATTGGCTTCTAAAGGATTTCAGTAAGTAGTTACTGTAGAAACTAGAACAGAAGAATAAATCTCCAATGTTGTAATGACCTGCTTCCTGTGGCAAGGATACAGGGTTTGAATTGTTCCACCTTCATTTACCTACAGTGTGAAATTGCACAAGTCACATAACCAGACATTGCTCTTGTGCAACTGGGAATTTGGGTTAGGCTCCTTAATGGTCCTAAGGACTACATGCCTACTGACTATGAACTTGTTGTCATCTGACAACCATCCCTATTGTATAGCGGGTCTAGTTTTGGAAATGTTATGGCAGTATCACCAGCACACCAATTTTATAAATGTAACATAGGCAATTTATCATTCAAGGGTAGCAGTGAAATGCAAAGTTGTTTACCAGCATTAACCTCTAAATTAGTAATAGTTCTTTTTAATGTGGAATTACTCAGATTACATCTTTTGCAGAGATTATGCATATTGACTGATATTGGTGGATTATAATAACAGCAGTTTGACTGACCTTTTGTGGTTGAAATGTTCTGAAATGAGTAGTTTTGTCATTATTGGTTCATATATTTTGTTTCACTGCTTACTGAAAAAATGTTCAAAACTACACATTTAAAATGCATCCTAACAAATGTTGCTGTATTAAAGAATGAATATAATTTAATATAATCAAGAAGATAAATCAAAGTACACATGCATTTATGCTTGGTACTAAAAATATGTATGCAATGGGTCCATGGCTTAAAAACAGCCTGAGACCCAAAGTAGACTTAATCCACCACTGGCCAGATGTATTTTCAATGAATGTAAGTTTCAAGGGCAGAGAGGTTTATTGTTGCTAAGTCTGTTTTCAATGTGAGACTGTTTTGTTTTGTTCTGTTTTGTTTAACAAACGACCACCAGTGTTTATGCTGTAAATCTGAAATAAAAGTAAAGATGAAAATAACATGCACACTGACAGGTTTGAAAAGTGTTCCTCCTAGAACCCCATTTGACCATGATCCAGCTCTGCATGGGGTAGGAATGGTAAAAAGCCAGTGTTAATATGGAACTACATGATGAGGACATAGTACATTCTGGAGGTGATGCTTCTCTTACCAAATTTTGAAATAAAAAAAACAATCTAACTGTTCTGAAAGTAGCTCTGGCAGTTTCAAAGCATTTCTTGGAAAACAGCGTTCAAATTTTCAGGACAGTCTGGCCAAAATGTTCCCAGTTACAAATTTCGGGAACGTGTCAATGGATTAACAACTCTTTAGTTGAGTGCCAATCCATCTAAATAAAATAGCCAAAATAACCTTTGCCGACAGTGTAGTTTTCCTTTTTTTAACCACTGCTGTGCAAAGACAGAGTAAGTATATTTGAATCGGGGGGGGGGTATTTGCCTCCCATTTAAAAATAACCTTCAAAGTTTGCCAAAAGTTGTTTTGCCCATTTTTTTGATGAAACAGCACTCGAATAGGCAGTTGCCAATCTAGTGATATGAATCCCAAGTTGCATATTCTTGTTACATGTGTAAAGTGACGCTGTTTAGGGCTCAGCATTTGCAGCAATTTAAGACCATTTTTAAATGTTATCTGCATATGCACTGATTTTATTGATACATACTTTTGATAAGTTTAAGATAAACTCAAGATTTTGTTTAGTACTGGAACAGTGCATATATTTTTAATATGTTGTTGCTTCTCTGATTCTCCTGCTGTACACTCAGGCATGTCAATG
Source organism: Protopterus annectens (assembly GCF_019279795.1). Classification (NCBI taxonomy): domain Eukaryota; kingdom Metazoa; phylum Chordata; order Ceratodontiformes; family Protopteridae; genus Protopterus; species Protopterus annectens. The sequence goes on from NC_056731.1 coordinate 1,693,723,093, forward strand.
AGAACTATACTGCACAACATAGCATTAAAAACCTGTTGCACTAACCTTCATTCATTTCCATTATCCACTTATCCATTTCATTGTCATGGGAATCTAGATCCTATTACAGAAAGCTGTAGACATTATGCAAAAACATGTCCTGGATAAGGTACCACTGCACTACAGATTCCAAAAACTTGCTTCCAGTAACTTTGTTTATCACACCAGTATCATCATCATCAGCCCCTTTTTTCCCATTTTTTTGCATGGGGATGGAATCTCACATCAGTTGTCACTTCAGCTATTACCAGCTCTCTCTGTTCAGTACCACTGTCCTACCTCTTTGACAGTCATGCCTGACTGTCACAGGTCTTTTATCACACAATCCAGCCATCTCTTTGCTATACATCCTCATTTCCTCTAGCCTTCTTCATGTCTCTCACAGATCTTCTTCTTCACCAAATCACCTACTGCTTTTCTCCACCTGTGACCAAACAACTATAATATGTTCTTTTTAATCTTCTGTGCAGATGGCTTCTACTCTGATGTATTAATTTCTTCATGTGTCCCACAGTATGCATCCTACCATCCATCTCAGGCACTTCATCTCCATCACTTCTAGCTTTTTCAGCTGCTCTGCTTTACTGCTCAGGTTTCTGTCCCATGCAGAAGAACTGGTTGCACCACTATTTTGTACATCTCATTTTCCAATTTCTTGGTTATTCACACAATATCCCTGGCCCTCTATGCCAGTTAGATGCAGCCCTGCTGATTCTAGCTCTGACCTTCTCATTCAGACTTCTGTTCTGTTCAACCACTACTCTCAGATACTTGAAGCTATTAACTTATTCCACTGTTTTTCTTCTATCTCAGTTTTCAGTTTCTTCTGATTTCCCTCAGTTACAATGACAACTGTTTTCTTTGTACCCAGTTTCATCCTAGATCCTTTCAGTTTTGAATTACATTTCCTTATCATTTGATGAAGTCCCTATTCAGACTCTTCTGGCACATGCAACATCAGCATTGTTGATCTATCCCCTTGTATGTGCTTTCTGATGTAATCCATCCTCAGTTTATTACACCATGTAGTTGCACCATATTTACTCCTTTGTGGGTATCATAATAGTACACACCATCCTTCTATTAGGCATGTAAGAAAAATGTGTGCATCTCTTTGATGACTTATTCCAAACCTGTAGGTCTGTCTTTGTGAAATCCATTTACAAAAAACAGCAGTCTTGGCTTATGTTGAATGAACCTGAAGAAAGCTATAACACATAATTCAGTACTCGTAAAAAGTGTGATGAGAGCACTGCATGTACATCATATGCTGTAAGCCGAAGTGTTGACATGAAAGGAAGATAAGACTGTGGAGAGAGAACTGAATCAGCTTTACTATATTGATTCAGGACAAGTGAAGTGGCTCCTTCCTCTCCCAACACAGTCATAACATATAGTAAAATCAAAATATGTCTGACCTTAGTGCCACCACATCTTAGAAGTTAATGGAATCAACAGATGTGTGTGTGTGTGTGTGTGTGTGTGTGTGTGTGTGAGTGTGTGTGTGTGTGTGTGTGTGTGTGTGTGTGTGTGTGCGTGTGTTTATATGTAATCGGGCAAAATTATGAACATTTTCTAATGGATTAATAAAAACAGTAATCCATTAGAAAAGTTCCATAATTTTGCCAGATTTTATGACTGTTATGTTTTATCGACTGAGCTATTCAGAATGAGCTAAAGGGAGCTTGCCAGTTGTATTAGTTTTGGTAGTGTGCCCTTTTCCCTTCTATGGAGTTAGTATGTATAAGTTGGGGGATGCAGGGGTCATTAATCACATGGAGGGTACATGAAGTGCTTTATCCATATGCAAAAAAATAAGCAAACAAAACAACATTCTTTGTGTATCACATGGTTTTCAGCGTTATCGATTCACTCTGCATGCAACATATAGCTGAATAATTCGCTTATCTATTTCTCACTCTTCACCTCATTGCATCTTGCAGCTACCTAGACTCTTCAGATCTTCTGCTAACTTAATTCTGTTCTCTATAATATTTTGTGATGCAATCCCTTTACTGTAAGCTGCTGCTGTCTCTTTAGTATAAGCCATCTCATTCATGATGGCTATGTCTTATCCAAAAAAGCTCTGCTAAGCATGGTACACATTTTCAGTCTGTTTTGCCAATGTAAGCTGCATTTTTGACTTCTTAACCTAACTGTTGTAGCATATCTCTGTGTCTGTTCATTTTGTATGTGATCCTATTTAATCAGGTTGTGCCTCTAAATAGTCCTTTGAGATCAGTGCACTACCCCAGTAAATAAATATATCTAGATAAATAAATAAACATCATTGACATTCAGTATAATTACCTTTAGTAATTCAATATGAATCCGATCTAAATGCTGAATTCATCCTAAAACTGATTAAATGATGCTATGTATATAATTATATATCTGTAGCTATATCTATCTATCTTATAGATGTATATTATTTGGAAAGAAGACGTGATCTCTAGTAAGACATTATCAATCAACTCTAGCTATCTCTATGCTTTTTCTTTGATTTGGTCCTCTACTAATCTTCGAGTGTTCCCTTGCAGTTGCCCATCCATTTTATGAATTATTTTTTGCTTTATATTATGAAGACATGTGTAACAGAGTTCCAGCTACCATCACTATGTAAACAGGGGTTCCAACATGTTATGCACTTATCCATACCTCTCAACCTCCTAGAGCAAAAAAATCTGGGCAAAGCCTAAAATGATGGGGGGACAAACAGGGACAGATTTTAAATATTGCTCTTACAAACTTAGATTGATAGAATAATAGGTTTTGCATTAGCATGAATTTTCTGAAGGATTTGGAGTCTTATACGCAAATGTTTGTCATTATTTAATGACTTCATTCCTCAGGTATTTGCCAGAAAGGTACAGATTTTAGGAGGAACACACCAAAAATATGAGGCAAAAATCTGGACATTCTGTGAAAATCTCTATAGTTGAGAGGTATGCACTTATCCCTTACTAAAATACTGACAAATCACAAGGGGCAATTTCTCTAATAATAGTCATCCTACACTTCTACATAGGCCCTGCCCATTTTTCTGGGGTCCAGCTCTCTATAGTTTTTTAGCCACAGTGCACCCAGTCAGTACAAGAGGTGAGAGTTCTACTAGACTGATGTAGAATGTGGAGTCACAGCTGCATCTCATTTCATATATCGTCCCTGGCCAGCCCTGTGACTTCCACGCCTGAGCTCTAACCTGGGTTGCCAGTATTACACTTGGGTGTACATGTACTGTGCAAGTACTGCATTGTCACACTGATGTCTGATAATTATAGCTTTCATGACCATATACACCCTAGATACTGGATGTGCTTACAGCTGTACAATACATGCAGGAAAATGCATGTTTAGAGAGGAAATTTTTATTAAGTTTATTACTATGTCTGAAAAAAGGGTGCTAATTTCTTATATAGGAATTACGTTTGTCAGCTAAAAGTGAATTTTAGAATGCATTTAAGTGCCTGTGAGAGGATTTTTAGCAGTTTATTCTAGAAGGATGCATCAAGTGTATGATAGAAATGTATGTTAGTTAACACGCTGGACTATATTTAGAAATGAAACACTTTGCAAAGGCATTAACACACAGGCCTGTAGAGTATGCCCTGCCCCATATGGAAAATGTGGTGGTTTGGGTTCAATCCTCATTTGTACTCATGTAAGATTCACAATGCAAACTCATTGCCAGGATAAACAGCTGCCCAGCATTTTGAGCTCTATATGTTTCCTGACTGGCTGGAGTTTTGATGAACTGACAGATTGCACAGTTAAGTGCATAAGGGTAGATAATTGGAAAAGTAAAGCTGAAAGCAGTTAGGCAATATTTAAACAGCCTGTTGAAGGAAGGTCAAGTGCTTGGCAGAGCATTTCAAATGTTGTAGTAGCTAAAGATTATTAATTGTAGTTCTTTTCAAAATGTGTAGAGGCTGTCAGATTGCTTTACAGAAGCTGTTTGTACTCCTTGTAGATACATATGCAATTCAATTAAACAAGTCTTTTTATTCAAATTATGCATAATGAGGGACCATCTGATCAGATTTTATTTTTTTCATTTTACTAATTGCATATGCTGGTTAATTATCTTTATATGACTTAAAATGCACATTTCATTAGATGGCTAAGTAGCTGTTGCTCTCTACCATATCACAATGTATGCAGGTCTTGAAATGGCTCTTGACTGAGCATAAGTACTTTCAACCTGGTGTAATATGAGGCTTATTGGTTAAAACAGCACAAGCCTTTGCTACTGAAATATACCCTAAATGGTTTACAGAGGGAGGGAGAGGGGAAATATTTGAAGAGATCAAATCAACATGCTTAAAAAACAGGACCGTCACCTGAGAAGGATTAAAGTTTGCCAACGTCTGACCTGAAGGAAGGCTCTGCATTTAGGATTTGTATTCCTGCCAGATCAGCTGCTGCAGCTTTTTCCATGTGCAGTTGCTCTTTGCTTAGAGTCACAGAATAAATAGGGTCACTAATTTCTTTGGCTTTACTGTCTTGGCTGTAGCTGAAAAAGTGTAGTTTAACATTCCTGGTCCTTATTAACTGCAGTTGTTTCCTTCTAATTACTGAGGTCTTACCATTTCATTCTTACATCTGTCCCCTTTATCCCAAGATTAGAGCTGAGTGCTAAGATGGTGCTGAAATGCATTGATTAGAAAGGTATTTTTATGTGGGTGTGCAAACACAAATGCTCTTTTAGCGTTACAGTTATAAGAAATATAATACATCTGTGGGCAATAAAACAGTCTTTCCTCTTTCAGCAACATCTTGTTTCTGTCTTAGTTCTGTCTTAGTTACTAATTTGTCTGCATCACTGCCAGATTCACATCACTCAGACATTGTTAATGTGTGTATTCTAGCTTTCTAAAAAGTAGTTGAACTCGGCTTATAAAAAAAGATATGCATCCCTACAAACTATAACATTTCTTCTAGGATGTAGAATTTGAGCCAAGATTGATAAGATAGTTGCTCTTCCATAAATTCACAGGCAAGAGTTTGAAGTAGGTGGGACATTTGTTATGAAAACGTGGAACTTTGCAGGACAAGCTATACCTATAGCCAGTGCAAACAACGGGACTTCACTTTTTTCCCTCCAAGAAGTATGATTTGAGTTGTTTTGGTTGTTTCATATAGTATTAAAGTATTTTAGATACAAAATAAGTGTGACATGCAACGAACACAGACAAAAATAAATATTTTTGTGTTAATATCTCAGAATGTGTGGCATTTTTCATGTCTTTGCAGGATGCAACTGCTCACATAGAGACTGTCTTGCATACAGATAGACAGGTGGTAACCCTAGAAACTTTTGGTGAAGAAGAACCTGATTTTCTAGAGATGGTGGTGAATTTACTTTGAATCATATAAATCAAAAATATTTCTATAACAATTTGTATTTTCTTATAGTTAATAATTAATCTTATAGTTGAAGGTATAAAATATATTAATACTTGGCTGACATTTCATTTAGATGTGAGGGGAATGTGTGTGTGTGTGTGTGTGTGTGTGTGTGTGTGTGTGTGTGTGTGTGTGTGTGTGTGTGTGTGTGTGTGTGTGTGTATATAGCTAGAGATATGGCTCCCTACTGAAATGTTTGCACTTGAAATAACAAGTGCCGAAAGCCAAAAAAAAAAAAAAAAATAATAAAAGACTGAAAACTTGAAGAAGAATGAATGCCCAAAATCACTCTTATAGGTTCATAGGTTCATAGGTTCAAAGCCTAGCCTATAGTTTTTGGCTTACGCCACCCCCCTTAGTATGGGGGGTACCCATTTTTTTTTGTTTGCTGTGCCTCTGTTGAGACAGAGAGGTGTAATTAATCCCTGGGGTATATCTTCCCATCCATTGGTCAAAATTTCTACATATACCGATTTTTATTCCACAGCATAGGGAGTCTTTGGGTGATGAATCTATCCCTCCAGTCTTCTCCTTAAGACTTCTTTTCTGCAGCGGGGGATCACACTCATTTAAGAAGTTATCAAACAAACTAACCCTTTACTACCCCTTTTTTGTTTAAATGGGTATACACTATCAAAATGCAGAAAGCTGTTTGAATAGGTTGCTTTCCTATGAATTTGCGCTACAAAGGCTTTCAGCTGACACTCTTTTTTCAGTAAGACATCCGAATATGCTATTTGTTCACTGTTAACTTCATGTGTGAACTTCTGAAAGCTATGTTTTGCAAGAGGGGTTACCCGTTATGGCTCCTTAATGAAGTCATGATTGAGGTGGTCAATAAAAGAGAAAGAGTTTTTTTTAAACCCTTGTTAGGTCACCACAAGGTGATACCTGCCTAGGGCATCCCCCCTATTGATGGTTGTTTGGTTAATGGAGTAGGAACTCACTTGACCCAATCCAATGTTGAACATAATTCAAATTTTAAATGTGTTTTTATTGCTACTTTTCACAGTAAGGATGTGTTGGGCTATATTGCTTAATGATAGGGATATCAGAGAATGTGTTGGAACTAAACCAAATATTGTTTTTAAGAGAGGGATGCACCTGAAATGCATTTTAGAGTCTAACAGAAATGTACATTCAGGGTCTATGAAAAAATGTGGTTCCTGTTCTCAGTGTAGTTTTGTGATGGAAGGCAATGAATTCTTGGTGAATGGTTTTAAAATACAAGTTAATAAGAAGGTGTACTGTCATAGTGAAAGAGTTGTCTATTGTGCACTGTGTAACTCATGTGAATGTTTCTATGTCGGAAAGACTGAGAGGAAATTTAAAAACAGAATTTATGAGCATTTAAGGGATATCGGACTTGGGAAATCCACAAATACCTTGAGTAAACACTGCACAGAAAAAATCAGACTACTCTTTCAAAATTTTCATTGTGGACACTGTTGACATGGATAAAATTGGTGGCCCATGAGGGCTGCTTTTGGAAAAGAAAGAATTAATTTGGCAGGTGAGCCTAAATGCGGGGCAATGGCCAGGATTAAATGATTCACTCTCCATTGCTTGCCTGTTAAAACTAAAAGCAATAGAAAGGTAAAATATATAAAAAATATAAAATATATGTATATCCATTTTTTATATATACTTTCATTTTTATATAAACACCATTTTATAGATTTTTATACAGTATGTGTGTATTTGTATTTATACTGCGGTGGTGGTGCTGCGGTAGCGTTGTTGCCTCATAGCAAGACGTTGTCCCGTTCGATTCTCAGCCAGAGCATCTTCTGTGTGGAGGCACACGTGAATGCAGCATGCCTTCGTTGAAGGCTATGCGTCGGAGCTGGTAACCCAGTACGTAAAAATCCACTACCAATCATTAGAGGACCGGAGTTCCACTGTGGTGACCCCTAACCGGGAAAAGCCGAAAGACACAAACAATGTGTGTATTTGTATTTACATTTATTTTCAGCATTTTTGCACTTGTTAATGACATTTAAATGTTGGTTTTAAAGAGTGCCTTTTTAAGAATACTTTTATGATTGCATTTCCTGAATATTTATGAGTTCAGGGAGGTCCTTTTTAGTCAGTGTGATGGGATTGGATTATTAATTAATGCTCTTGCAGAATGTACTTCAGTGTTTTTCTGGATTTGCTCTTATCTGATGAAGATGAGAAGGTTCTTGATGAAAGCGCTTATCTCTTTGTTATTTTGGTTTAATAAAAAGTGTTTTTACTACTCCCAAAGTGTTTTGCGACCATTTACTACAAGGATTTACTTGAGTTGCCGAAGTGTGTGGTTCCAGGAGTGCTATACTTTGTTTTCCTACAGTTTGTGGACTTTTGTGCTTTTTTGATTCCTCTAACTAACTAACTCTAACCCACAACTAAAAGAGCAACATTGAATGTTAGTCCACATGCCCACTAGGGGAGAAAACATTGGTCCTTGTCCACACCAACATGGGAGAAAGCTGTAACCCCTCACTCTCCCCCATGTAATGTCCTTTCTGGTAAGGTCAGATAATAAAGCTGTCTCCTTTGAAATTAAAATAAAACCATGACCCCAGTAATCCCTGTACCATTTAGGAACTAATTTAAGGTCAACTTCCTATTATAAGTGACAACCTAACAAAATTTCAAGCCCCCCCCCAAAAAAAACCTTGAGAATACAGTTGTTTTTGCAGAACTGTTCACATGTGCTCTATATAATTATGTTAATAAATGCATAGAGGCAGCTGTACCTATCAGAAATAATCCCAGAATAAACTTAAAAAAAGCCACCCTGGTGGAATTCAAACATCTGTAGATTGTACAACATAAGGAATAAAGTCATCGCAAAAGTCAGGAAATACAATGGCCAGCTGGATAAAAAACTCTCTCAACAATCTAAATAAACAAATCAGAAGTCAAATCAAATGTTGAGGTAAAAATAACCTCCCAGGCCAAGAACAACCCCAAGGCTTTTATGTCTGTAGCCTGAAAGACTGTATACAAAAATGTGCAGAGCTAATTGGGAATGGACCGACCTACTCAGATCCAAAAAATATAGCAAATATACTCACCAACAAATTCAGCTCCAATTTTGCCCCCCTCTCCCCTGGTCAGCCCTCAAGAAATGCCATAAAACATTAGACCCCCACCATCACTAGGGAGCAGGTTGGAAATGTTCTCTCCAAAGTCAAAAACACCACATTAATGAGCCCTGGAATTATGCCAGGATGCCTCTTAAATAGCATGAAACATGATCTCAAGACCACTGGAGTCACTGTTTAACAACAGCCTCCAGTCAGGTTCATGTCACATGACTGGAGAACTGCAACAGTCATCCCACTGTATAAAGGCTGGCCTTCTACAGACCATAGATACTATAGGCCCATTAGTCTGACTAGTCTCATATGCAAAGCTATGGGAAGAATTATCATAGAAATTATTAATAATGACATTGGAAACCTCTAGATACTGGATCCAACTCAGTTTGGTTTGCCAGGGGATGATCATGCCTACTCAATCTTGTAGACTTTTTCGAGGAGATCATCACGGCATTGGATGAGGGCAAAATGATGCATACTGACTATACCTTGACCTGCCCAAGGCATTTGATACACTCCTAAGAGTCAATCCAGTTGTTAGGGATTTGGGGACATATGTAGATAATAACCTGGCTTCTGACCAACATGTGTATAAGATAGTAAGGAAATTGTTCTGTGTTGCTCACCTTATAAGCAAGGATATGGAATCCGGGTCCAAGGAAGTTTTTGTTCCATTCTACTCATTAAACCCATCACTTAGTACAATGCCTCCTTCAGTATGTGCCTGACCAGGCCCATGCAATAGTTGGAATGTCCACAGAGCTTCCCCACAAAAAGAATACAGGGCATTAACACATGTCCTATGCAGATCATCTCAAAGCCCTAGCTCTATACTCTGCCCACAAGCTGTTAAGGTGTGATCTATGTCTGGCATGCAAGGCATCCCAGGATCCCCATCTGCTTGACATTGAATAACATCAGAACTATCTGATCCAGGTACTTAAACCTTGCATGCAGCATAAATAGGACATGTCGGAGGGGCAGGTATGTATCTCTCAGAATATCACATCTCTGGAATAGGCTTTCTATCCATGTGAAGCAGAGTTCTTTCCTGATTTTATTCAAGCATTACCTGGACCAGCAGATGGGAAATCAGAATTGTACCCCTCTTCTGTCACCTATGTCTCTAATGGATAGAGGCAACATGTACATATTTGCCCACTCATGTCCTAACTTGCACATACCCCTAAAAATAATCTCTAGGGCACTAAACTTGCTAGATACATTTGGAAGGCATTGCTATACTTAAAAAGGCCCTTGTTCTCATTGGCCTAGTATTTACCAATGAACCTATAATCTATGAACAGTCATGTGCAGACATACTCCCAACCCTATTAGGTACCCCTGGTCCTTTGTGATCAGTGTCCTACCCTGGTAAACAAACATAAACAGAATGTTAAACGAATGAATGAATGAATAAACAAATAAACCAATCAGTAAATACATTTTCTCAGTTTAACCAATATCTGAATTTTCTTTAACTGGCTCTTCATTTGGAGTTTGCACATATTTGCCCTAGTTCCTTTATCTCCAAAGTCTCCAAAGTTCCTCTAAGACTAGTTTCTGGTTATATTCATAATGCATTTTTTATTGGTTCTACCCAGTGAAACCTATTTTATCAAATGGTTTCAGTATTTTTGACTTATCTGAGGCTGTGTGAAGTCAGTGTGGGTTATAGTAAGGTGATGCAGGGAGTTTGCGTCCCAGACAGGGGTTAGGAAAGGCTTGCTTCCTACTTCACTTAGTGTTGTTGCTTCTCTTCTAACCAATTCTAGGGAGCAGACGTAATCCACTTGGAGTCACTGAAAAGCATGATGAATACGCAAACTACATCTATAAAATTATCTGTAACTATTTTAATTTCCCTTCTCTGTTTGGTATCTCCTACCTGCTACTGCTATTCTCTGATTTCTTTTTACCCCCATTCCTATCAACCATGTGTTTTCCCCACTGCTACCTGCATTTGTAGCTTAACTACCCTCCACCATCATTTTTTTTCTCTCTACTGATTTATACTCATGTAACTCTCCTTTGGTGTTGATCTGATCATCTGTTATGTAGGGTGTTTGTTTCCTCTGAGTATCGTACCAATTGTTATATACAGTTCAGAGTAAGTTGGATAGACTGCACCCTCTAAAGGAGGGGGAAAAAGGCAAAACAAAAGCAAACAAAAAATGCAAGATTCGTAATGTTAACATTGAATTTAGGATAGGCCATTTGCCCAGAGATTGTTAAGACAGTTTATCAAATTCTACATATGGTTGTGAAATGTATGATCATTTGGGTGCCACTCCTTCAATTAAAAATTATAAAACACACATTGTCCACATACAAACCACAATTTATTAAGGGCTTTCATATAGAACTCCTACAGGACATAAGTAGAATAACAAATTCCCAAGCACAATGGAAGGTGCTGAGAGTACTAGTAAACAAGAAAAAAGCACCAGTTCAACAACGAAGGTGCAAACAGTTTATTGGGCTAGACACAAAATCACCAAAGCAATCAACAGTACGCAGTGTATGACACTTTTCAATGTGTTTCAACAATGAATTTTATTGCTTAATTAATTCAACATGGCTATTGGTTGATTGGAATTATTAATTGTATTTAAGTACTAGATTTGTGGGTAAATGGGTGTTTATGTATTTTCTGAAGAAGGATTGACGAAACGTTTGATGTGTCATACACTGCGTACTGTTGATTGCTTTGGTGATTTTGTGTCTAGCCCAATAAACTGTTTGCACCTTCGTTGTTGAACTGGTGCTTTTTTCTTGTTTTTAGAATAACAAATTCGCCAAAAGCACATTCATTATAAAAAATTTAAATCATGTGATTCACAATCCACCAATTATAATCCAACTCCCTTTAGGTTAAGCATCTGACCTATCGAGAGGTTGTCATCTAACCCAGGGATAACACATACGTTCAACCTAATCTGACAAAGTAGTTCTCTGTATTTCAGGGCATTTTCCCCGTTCATTTACACTGCACATGCAGCAACTCATGTTCTTGGCTGATGTTGCTGCAAGACCGAACTGCCTAAGCCACTGCTGCAGGGCCCCCCTAAACTATAAGGCAAGTTTCTGTATGATATAAAGTATAAGTTGAACTTAAACATAATATTAATAAGCATAAAAATTGTAATGAGCTATACTTAACAATAAAGTTGTATGCTGAAAGACAAAATGCAATATTTGAAAAATTGCTTTGGTGTTCCTGAAAGAGAACAAGCTCATGCGGTACCTTGCTCTGCAGTTCCTGCATTTTGAAGTACTTCTTTACTGGTGTTTGGGTTGTTTTGTAATATTTGAAACATGTCTGTATGAGTTATTGTACTTTATTAAGCCTGTTAAACTGAAAGAAACATACCCTGGGATTTACAAAGGATTACTGCATGCATATGCCTTAATTCAGAAGGCTTCCCCATGATGGTAACTGGTCCCCCTCTATAGTTTTCCCTGACACAGACTACAGCACAGAGTCAGTCTTGCTGGTAAAGCTGCATGCTAATGATACAGGGCAGGGAAGTGGCTACTACTAATTAGCCATGAGCTCACCCCTGCAAATGGCAGTGGCTTTTGATTAAGTAGGTAGAGTCATTCAGTTGAGTTAATTTTATCTGTAAAAGAACATTTGCATGCTGCCTTTTGACAGACTTTATCCATTCACTCAAATTGGAGTATTTGCAGTGCAGGTAAAGACAATACAGCTGCGGCTCTGTATTTCTTTGTGCATGTGTCTGTGTTTGTATGTATGTATAAGGACACATAGATGTGTGTCTGTAGAGGCATGGATGTGGCTGAATGAATGCGTGCTTGTGTTTCTAGGCTGTCGAACTACGGGAGGTGGGTAGGGGATACTGTATGTGTGCCTGTATGTGGTGGCAAGATAGTGAGGGTACATGGGTGTTTCCTTCAGTAAGCAAATGCACAGGTGTGTGTGTGTGTGTGTGTGTGTGTGTGTGTGTGTGTGTGTGTGTGTGTGAACGTGTGTGTGCATATGTGTGCATGCAAGTGTGGTGTGATATAAGACAGCAATACATGGGCTGGTAAGGGCAACACTAGCGTGGTCAGGTATGATAGTGCAGTGTTTGATTTAGAGACATGGTAATGAGGTGTTTTTCTTTTGTCTTTACCATGCCTTTGAATCAGAGATTCTCTCTGTTGCACTAATTGATCAACTAGTACTGGTCAATTAGCATGGATGTGGAAAACCTCTGTGAATCTTAGCCAGTATTTGTTGGTTGCAAAAATGTTCAAACTTTAACTATTTCAGATTTACTTTCATAGCAAAAGTTTGTAATTGGTGATAAAAATATGTTTACTCTGAGCGTTTAATAAGCTCTTGCAAAAAGAATAGTATGTGTTGGACATTTATAGTTCAAATGGCACAGTGATTAATTTATGTGTTTAATGTTTTCATCTAAGACATGGCATACACTTTATTGCATTTCCCTTTGCCATTGTTGGAATCATAGTTGAAAAGTTCTGAAAAGGACCAGCTGCCTTACTCAGTTAACAAACAGAGAAGCAAGTAAATAAAAATAAAAGGTTTGTATCTCCTGAATTGCTGTTCACAGCGGTAGATGCATATGCACACGTACACAAACACACACTTCCCAGTCCCATTCTGTTTTTTTATCAGAACCAAATACATTTTCATATTTTATAATCATTATAGCAGTTTATGAAAGAGTTATGCATTGGTTAACACCATCAAATCATAGCTTTGTATTTGAAGCTGTGTTTATGCTTCATAGCAAACCATAACAGTAAATGAGTCATATTATAATCAGCATTATTAACTATGGTGTTGCTGTCATTCTTAACTTTCCAATCTAATGCAACTTCATTTATATAAATATTTTCAGGAAATTACCTGTTAACTGACGGATGACACATTGTCTCTTTGCACAGAGAATATAAATTAATTTCCTTCCCATTTGTTTCACAATCATATTAGTGTTTTAGTGGTAGAAAAAAATCTAATTTATGTTACATTAGAATGCAACCCTGCACAGTTTTTTTTTCTTTTTATCTCTGATAGTCTTTTTCATTGATTAGGATATCAAATTATGGTTTGCATGCATACCAAAAAAAAAAAAAAAAAAAGGCATGAAGGCAGTGGAGCATTTCTAGTGCATAGTATATACAGTAGCACAAAAATGCATATTTGGCCCACAGTAGTCTGTACCAGTGGCGGGGGGAGGGGGGTAAAACCTTGATTATAGCCCATTGACATGAGGTCAGTTATTGGCTAAGGAGCTTGATAGTGGCAGGAGGATAGGCATATCCATCCTGAGAGAGAGGAATGGTGATTTATGGCTAACTCATGCCACTGCTCCAATGATGGCCCTCTGCTAGAGAGCAGAAGCCCATCACAACATGATGTTGCTGTTGGAGGATGGGAGTCTACATGGTCATCAAAGCTGAGGAAGCCCCTTGTCAACGTGTGGTGGGTGCATGCATGTACTGATGGAGGAGCATCGACATGTTACTCTCAGGGGAGGTGGTTAGGTTAAAAATAATGCCCACATTGCTGGGATGTTGGTGAGTGCACTAAGTCCACAATGTCTGCCTGTATGCTGGGACTCTGAATAATTCTTTCCCCAGTGCGCCTGGTGGTCTGTACCACTGTGGAATGAATGGGTTCGACTCTAGTATATGGTAGCTTGATGATCTGCAAGATAATAGGGAAAAGCATAATAAAAAATAATATTCTGCCTACTGTTATGGAAAATTATGGCTGAAGGGCAGTCTATCAGAGAGGAGCACAGAAATTCTCAAAATTGTAAAGATGATTATTCTAAAGAAGATTTCTGTATGCACACCATGACAAAAAAAAAAAATGTTACATTTTTTCACTTCTATGCAGGGTGCAAAACCTTGTGACCACCTTCCCCTATAATAATCAAATCTAAGTTTTTGCACCTCAGAAAAATGCATACAGAGACATATTGAACCAAGAGCTCACATAACTTAATTTAGTGAAATGGGAATCATGAAATTATTTCTTTTCCATGAATTATTCATCTCCTGATAATTAAAGGGTACACATTTCAAACTAATGGCTATCTCTTTGTCAGCACATTCTAATTAATTGCAAAGACTATACATTTCAGTATGCCTTGGATCATATTTAACCAAGGAACTATAATGTTGCATTTCCTAGAATGTTATAACTGTTTCCATTACTTTATCAACCCATTTGTTACTCTGCAGTGTCATTATTTTGGCATGAATCTTCTATGTACAACATATATTGTGATATTTACCAGATGCAGTTTTACTCTTAAGTAAATCACATTGATAGGTGGTTATGCTTTCCCATGTGAGCATAGACAGCCTAAGGAAGAGTTTGCACATTTTAAGTTCTAATATTTACCAATTGTTTCAAAATATAAATGGACTTCTTAGACTAACGTAATCATATGTATACATATCATAGTGCAAATTATGACACTAGAACATACAATGTATGAAAGAAGAAGCTATATTTAATAATTATATCTCATGTATTGCATGAAAAAATAAGTGTGTAAGCACTTACATGCTTTCAGCTTCTTCAGATGTCTTCATACTGCTAAGATGGGTACATACCAAGAATAACTGATTCAGTTAATTCCTTAATAGCCTACTTTTAAGCACTGACTTAAACTTTATTAAAATCTGAAAATAGTTCTGCATTACAGTTAACCTGTAAGTCATAAATTATGAGCTCTATAACACCTTCTAAATCTTTACCAGTATTTGAAGGAACTTAGGCATACAAAAAATGAATATTATGACCCACTCCAATAATTGCTGTATACAGCATTGTCAGTATTTTTCATTTTGATTGTATTCTCACTGAAGAACAAAATAGTGCACCCAGCTCTGTAACCTGGTGATTATGAAATAAAACAACTTACAGTTTCTGTGGAAGTAAGCAAAGCTCCCTTTACACTTTGCATGTGGGGGGCATGGCTCCTGAACACCCCCTTCATTTATTGCTATGATTCTGGGTCACTCTAGCACGTGGAAAGTGAGTTTCATCATAGCTGAAATATTAGAAACATAAGAAAGGCAAGACATGTTGGTTTGGTTTAATACATACACTCACTTATACACGCACACACTCACACACACACACACACACGCGCGCGCACACACACACACACATATATATATATATATATATATATATATATATATATATATATATATACATATACATATATTGAGCATTTTTTATTTGGCTTTCAAAAGTATGAGACCTTTAAAATTAGAATTGGTTAAGCACTATATGACTGCATGACTGGAACACTTGATTTAACAGAAGTGGTTCTTACTAATGGCCATGCTCTTTATAATTTCTGCCCGTGGAATAGTATACCACAAGTCCTGACAGTTCTGCTTCACAAACAGACTTATACCACATATTCTGAGATGTAAGATTTGTGCACATTTTCAAAAATTAATAAAATTACAACACTACAGTTTGCTAGGTAGCTCATAAAAAATGCCATGAGTGCTACAAATTAAACATAACTGTAAATAATGCATGTGTGATTTTTTTTTTTAGTTCTCCTGATTTTCTCATCTATTCGATCTCTTTAAAAAACACTGTTCAAACTTCATTATTCAGCATAGCTGAAATCTCTCTAAATGAGCATTTCTGGACTGTTACATTCATGTATTAAAGATGGATAAGTAGTTATATCTTTTACGAGTAATTAAAAATGAAATGGTGCCTCACTAAGTCATTTAGTTTCTACGTCAGATATATGGTTCACTAAAAACTAATTTGTTTATAACAATCTATCCTGCAGTTGTAAAATGAATATTAGAATGGTCAGCCTTCATACTTAGCTTTATTAGCTGGGACAACCTCAGTCACTGAATGGAGGTAAAATCATAGCATAAACATACTTGCAACAGATCTGATATTTAAAATACAGCATACAGTGTACAGGATAAACTATTGAGCAACTTTTTTTATAGTGGCTGCAACAACCCAGCTGTTAGAATTATTACTTTTACGTGAGTTTCTTGGATACATGCAGTATTGCCTCTGACTTACAGAATAATTGCTAAAACATTTTTTTCTGTTTGTTTTTGTGGTTTCATGAGAGACAGCAATTAAGTAACACCTTTATTAAAATGTATCGATTATGCTAATGTTTGATATGCGTGATCAATTCTTCTTCTTCTTCTTCCGGCTTTTCCCGGTTAGGGGTCGCCACAGCGGATCACCTTGTCCGCACATTGAATGGCAGTGGAGTTTTACGGTGTTGAGTTGCCAGCCCGGCGCCCAACCTTCCACAGAAGGCACACTCACACGCACACATAGGGCCAATTTAGAGTGTCCAATCCACCTGCAGCATGTCTTTGGGATGTGGGAGGAAACCGGAGCACCCAGAGGAAACCCACGCGACCACAGGGAGGACATGCAGACTCCACACAGAAGGCACCCCAGCCGAGGATCGAACCGGAGAACCTCTTGCTGTGAGGCGGCAATGCTAACCACTGCACCACCGTGGCCGCCCATATGCGTGATCAATAGGTATGGCAAAATGACTTAAAACATGGCAGTGGAGCTTGAGTGGCTTCCTCATTGCTGCTTGTTGAATGATTGGTCTTTTTACTGAAAGATGAGTGCCGCTGTTCATTTAACCACAATGCATTGTACTGTGCAAGCTGGTAGTGCACTTACTTGGATCCCTCCTTGTTTCCCCAAAAAGTGGAAAAGCATAAATTGATTTATATTACCTTGATCAAATATATATATATAAAATAGATTCAATGGTAATGAGTTAAATATGTTATGGCAGTCTATTGTTCAAATCAACTCAGAATTGATAAGTCTGTAAGTTAAAGATATAATCAGTTGTTTCTGTTCAAATATGCAATGCACAAAAAAATCTTAAAGTTAAAGGAAAAACAGTCGTCAAAGATGTAATTCTATCCTCAGTATTTGCTGAATCTAAGCTGTTAGATACTGTATTGCTATGAATGGCCTATTTCATTGACTATATAATTATACTGTTACACTGTTACATTGATTAAAAATAGCTAATACTAACTGCTGCAAAATTCCTCAGTTTGCTACTTCATCTGAAAAAAGAAAGGAATGGAAAAAGGGACGAAAGCAGAAGACCCATCATGCATTAGTGAGACGTGCTGTTAGTGATTGTGATAATGCACTTATTTAGCTCTTATGGCGGATGTTACGCACACTACTGTTGTGAGCATTTATAAATATTTATTTATTATTTTATTTCATTTTTTTGTCCGATTGGGTGCATTGTCCATTATCAGAGGAGACGCAGGGAGAAGCTCCAATAACTAGTGGATATACAGTATTACAAAGTGTAAACAAGGTCTGAAGAAAGTTATACAAAAGTAATGGAATTCATTCAGATGGCATAAATAAGAAATATCACATAAAGCTAATAGTGTGTACTAAGTTCTCAGAAGTGACATCGGTGCACATTACAGAGCATCACTGAAGCAGGATACGTTCAGTAAAGATGTAACAGCATCATCAAGCAGTAGAGAATATCAAGACATTGGGAGCTAAAGCAATGCATGCATCGATATTCATGCTGATATGTACGCTGATAAGAAAACAATAAGTCATACATATCCCATGGACGGAGTGCAATAAACTCACTTCAAGTAAGACACAAAAAGGCAGTTGGGAAGAAATGGTTTGATGCATAAGAAGAGGAAATCTTGAGTGTTTGGGCATTTTTAGCCTGGAGATGCACAACATTTGCAGATTCTAGTATGATTTAGATGTAGTTTGAGGTTCATCTTAAAAGAGCGGAAGTTGTTTATTTGTCTGATAGGCTGCGGTGGTGGTGCTGCGGTAGCGTTGTCACCTCACAATAAGACAATGTCCTGTTCGATTCTCAGCTAGAGCGTCTTCTGTGTGGAGACATGTGTGAATGGGCGTACCTTCGTTGAAGGTTGTGCATCAGGGCTGGCAACTCGGCACGTAAAAATCTACTGCCAATCATTAACGGACCAGAGTCCCGCTGTGGCGACCCCTAACCGGGAAAAGCCGAAAGACACAACAACAAGTGAAGGGAATTTTGGTCCAAAGTTTAGCAGTGCTTACTGACTATAAGGATTCCCTATGTGAGTTACTGAAGTATTGGGCTTATATTAAGTGGCAGTTCTTTGACTGAAGGTTCCTTTTCGGTTTGTACTATTTTATTGTATTAGTAATGGTTGGGGTGTTTGAGGGATGGTGTAGTATTTTATGTGTCATTATGAACTTTGTATATTATATGTGGTATGGTAATTTTAGCTATTTCAAGTTCTGCAGGGGAATGCATTGATGGTTTGGTTTGGGAGACTAGATGCAAATTTATTTTCTTTATTATAGCACTGTTCAAGCTTGTTCATTAGTGTAGTTTGAAGATTGGTGAAAATTGTAGATGCATACAGCAGGCATGGAAATAAGAAGGATGTTGCAGTTAATTTTCTGATGTGGTTAGTGAGAAATGTCCTGACTTTTTATTTTGGTCTTAAATATTAAATATTAAGCTATTTTGCTTATATAAATTAAAGATTTCTATAGTAAAGTAAGGTAATAAGAGTTTTCCATCACTTTGCAGCTGTAGCGTCTAAGTTTGTCTGGGGGGTAACAGAAGTAAAACTGGCTTCTTTATTGGGAAAAAGAGAGAGACACTCTGTAATTGGGATCAATAGTTTTCCTTTACATTAGTATATTAAATATTTAAGGGACAGCTTGTGTGTATATAATTACAGAGGAGTAGTTACGGTACAGTGAGGTTACAGTAAAGGCAGTTAGCAGAAAACGGAACAACAGTTATCTATATGTATAGCCCATCTGCGTTGTTAAACAATCTCATTTCCAGTATGTTACCCTGAACCATTTTATTTCTTTTACTGGAAATTCAGTCCTGATGGTTCTTAGTTTAATGATGTTTAAAAGTATTTGCAATACTTAGCTTCACAGGTCCTGTTAAGTAATTACATTCTGCATGTTAAATAACCTGTAAATGGATTCTCCTATCCGACAATAGAATACGTGTACATTTTTTTCATGAATTTCTTTATGTGAAACTGTAGTTGTTCCTCTTAAAGCAGTGATTGTCTCTATGAATGTAAGAACAAATACTTATGTACAAGATCCTTCATATTCCATTTGCATGTGCTTTGTTCATCTTCAAGTACATTATAATCACAAGCAGTTGACAAGACATTATATTTCCACCAAAAACTATTTAAGAATTCAAAATTCTGAACCTTAAATGCAAAGGCTAAATTAGACTTGCTTTCACATCTTTACCATGTCACATATTAATACTGTCAATGACACGTCTTCTTTAGCTGGATTGAAAATCACTGAAAGAAAAGAAGGCAAACCTTTTATGACTAACACTGGAAGATACATATGTTAGCATCTGAATAGGTTTCCTAAATGCCATTTAGACAAACAGCTATCATGTGGAGCACAAGGCAGCTGCTGTCATTCGTCTACATATATTTATTATTCTGTAGATGGCCGTCTAGCAGCACATAGAACAGGAATCACTGATTCACATTTTGACATTTCTGTATAGCCAAGTTTATACAGGCTTTTAGGCAGTTATTTGTATTTTCAGGAAAAGCTATCTTACTGTTTAACATGACTGACATTAATGAAACAGTGAAATCATACTTGTCATCAAATCTTCATCATGCCACCTGTTTATCTAGCTGCATTGAACGTGCCTGGAGAAATAAAAAACAGAACAAGCCTTTGTAAGGAATGCTGTGAAAAGTAAATGTCTGACATTTGAATAGGTCACTACAATTTTGTTTTAGTGTTAACAGTTAGCACTTTCAGAACACAACAAAAGATAACAGAAGCCTTGCCAATTTTCATCTTTCATTTATTACTGCCTGTAAATAAAATCAGAACAATAATGTACGCAGGTGATGGATGTACATGTGGATAGTATATGTAGATTTGAGCATGACTATTTAGTTGTTGCTGTAATGACAATACTTAACATGCTGAGAATCCTACAGACTGCATTAACAAGTTCTGAATGGCATTTAGTAATGAATTTTGATTGATGTCTTCTGGAACCCCCTTATACTGTATCTGCAGGATCTCAGTTTGAAATCAGTTGTCCTTCTTTTCATATTGTGTCCATCTTTTTTGAACCAAATGCAGTCTATTTTATATCTAGTGTGGTTTGCCTTCAGCCTCTGATGTGTTTGGCTTAGCATCGTTTGTTCAAAATATGAGGAGTTAAAACTGTTTTTTTTTACTCTTGATACCAAATTTATCATTTTGATGAGGCTCACACTTATTGATATGACTTGTTATTTAGGCCTATCAATTATGCCAATGTACTTAATGTGCTTAATTCTCCACCTACGCTGGTGTCAGTTTTACAAGTTTGGGTCTCTCATGTGCTAATGCTAATTAATAAGTCCATGAGGGGTCTTATAAGATTTTCTTTATTGCAGTATCAGTACGAGGTAAAAATTACTTAACATTAGGAATAGAAGGTTTATTAACCTCTTGTATTAGACAACCTTAAAGGTAGGTCTATAGGTAGGTACTAGGTATGCAGAATGGTAGACCACTGAAAGCCTAGCCCAATAGCTCAAGATCTAGACTAATGTCTGGTTGATTGACATGCTCACAGTCACACAGTACACAAATGGAGTCTGAAAGAATCAAACCCTGGACCACCAGAACCAGTTTATAGCCTTAATCCTCTGTGTGAACTGTTAGGCTATAAAGGTTCAGCTGGGGAATGTACCCAGGACCTTCTGCATGTTAAGCAGTTATAATAAGCACTACACTACAGAACCCATGAAAAAATTATATAGACAGCAGTTAGAAGCCAGACTTGAACTCCAGACACAAGATCTGTAAAGTATAGATCTTAACCACTGAGACACTAGGCTTCCTTCTATTGCTTTTTGTTGGACATCCTTGTTTATCTAATGAGTTGATCTGCTTGGACTGGGCCACTTAAGAGATCCTTTGCAATGGAAGAAAGTTTGATTCTTTTTACATGGTAAGAAGAAAATATGGATATCATTAATGAGATGGTGCAGCGGTTTAGCATTGTCGCCTCACAGCAAGAGGTTCTCCAGTTCAATTCTCGGCTGGAGCGCCCTCTGTGTGGAGTCTGCATGTCCTCCCCGTGGTCAAGTGACATTAAAGATATGCAGGTAGGTGCGAGTGTGAATGGGTGTACCTTACTTGCAGGTTGGGTATCGGGCTGGCAACTCGGCACTGTAAAAATCCACTGCTAATCATTAGCGGACCGGAGTTCTGCTGTGGCGACCCCTAACCGGGAAAAGCCAAAAGACATTAGTGAATTTCAAAACAATCGATGTTTCTAAGTAGTTCAAGAGCATTTTCAGATATTTGGTCCAACAAAAAATAATGTTAGATTGAGACGTAGATGAGTTCAGTTAGTGGTAACTAGTGGTATATTTTCTGAGGCCGCTAATTTACAAGGGTGCTATTTCAAAATACCTGCCTGATGGACTGAAACATTTAAAATGTTACATTTAATACATCACCCTCTATATACATATACTTGCAAAGGAGAATTAGGTTTATATAGCCTGATGTATCACTAAACATTGAATTTTCCATCCCCAATATATTTTCTCAGTTTTCACTTTCACGGGGTTAGTTTTTTTTGTAGTTTTGATATCGTTTGTCAGTTAGCTGTGTTGACCCTCTATTCTTTTGCTGACCAAGTTTGTCCAGTTCTTTACTGTCTTCTGTACTGTATAACTCCTTTCTTTGTGGCATTAATGTTCTCAAGTTTAGTGTGTCTAGTGAAAATCAGTGCTCGCCCAGGTCATTGAACTAGAAATATAACTAAACATAAATAACTACTGTGATGGCCTTGTGCTCCCCCAATTATGCTATGCTGCAAAATGGACTCAATCAGCCCTGAAGCCTATTTCAATGAAAGACAAATCTGTGACTGGTGTAGCACACCAGATGGGGACTTCCCCATTTTTTTATATGTGACTGCAGTAATTGTTGACAGGGAATGGAAGGGGAGGCAGTAAATAATCTGGAACACTTTGAATGTCTCCACAGTCTGTTTGAGGCTATTGCCACTTAAAGCCCCATAGCATTCTAAATATTAGTTACTAATGTAGTCAGGATGATGGTTGATAAGTGGAGTTGGGGAAGGGGCAATGGATGTTGCAAAATATCCTATATGTCATATTACTATAGTATGGGTATTTTTTAAGGGCAGAAGTGGGCAGGAGTGCTAACAGGCAACATTGTTTATTGTGATAATTTGTGGCTGTGTGCCACTGGAGGACTGGAAGAGCCAGAGTAACCTACACCAGCTTAGCAGAATGAGAGAAAATATACAATTGGTGAAACGCAGATAATGAATAAGTGCCTTGTCACCTAAGCTGTCTATTTACCCAAATGCCTTTATACATTGCACCCTGCCTCATGGAGCTGTGGATTCCTAATATGCTCTGCAGGGATACACCTGTGTACCTTGTATCACATTCAGGTATTAAAGCCACAGTTTACCACAATAAAAACAAGTCCCTCCATTTGATTCGCTACGTGCAGAAAAGGCAGTGCTGTTCTGCACTTTTGACCCTCTTCACTTTCATTTTTCATTGCATCCTTCTTAGCCTACCAACCTGTTAAGAACAGTGAAACAGTGGATATCCTTATTGCCTCATAGCAATTACTTCTTTAGTTTGGTTCTTGGTAGGTATACCTTCTGTGTGGAGTATGTATGTTCTCCCCGTGTCCATGTAAGTTGTCAACATGTGCGTTGGTTTCCTCTCACATCCCAAAGATGGGATCTAAGTGAATTGGCATTCCTCCAAAATGACAATAGTTGTATGCCTCATGCCTCTTAACTGTCCAGATTTTCACAGAATGTCCAGATTTTGCCTCATGTCTTCCTGTGTTCTTCATATAATTTGTGGTTTTCTGACAAATCATTAAGGATTGAAATAACTAAATAAAGGCATACATTTGAGTTTCAGATTTCATATGCTTTAAAAAATACACGCCAATGAAAAACATTATTCTAGTAACTTTCTACATTTATAAGAGCAATATTTTAAATTTGTCCCTGACTTTGAGCCTTTGTCCCCCACTATGTGTGGCTTTGTCCATATTTCTTGCACTTATAGTTTGAGACTTATGTTATGGTATTTATCTATCATCTATCAATTATCTGTCTGTCTATCTATTTATCTATCTGTCTGATCTGTTTAGATTTCTGTCTGTCTATCTAAGTTTGTTAACTGTGGTAGTAGTCCAATCCCAAACATACCTCTCAACATCTTAGAGCAAGAAATCTGGACAAAGTCATCTATAATGGGGGGACAAAGGCCAAAAACAAGGACACTTTTTAAATATTGCTCCTACAATCTTAGAAAATTGATAAAACAACAGTTTTTTGTTAACATGAATTTTCTGAAGGGTATGAAGTTTGAAACTCAAATGTCTGTCATAATTTTCTGACTTCAATCCTCAATTATTTGCCAATAACTTGTCATAAAACCACAATTTTATGAGAAACGGAACTAAAATATGAGGCAAAAATCTGTGCATTCTATAAAAATCTGTACATTTGAGGGGTATGATCCCAAATGGACCTATTTCAGCCACAGTCTAGTAAAACAACACAAAGCTATAACAGTAGGAATTTTCAGTTCAACTTCTATCACAGAATAAAGATTATTGTGCAGCAGATGTTACAGAGTAAGGTGCCTTAGATGCACCTCCTTTGTAAGAATAGTAAAAACATTATAATAGCTATTAGAATAAATGAACACATTAATAGAATATGGTGTTAAGCAAAGGAATGCAGAAGGTCAGATGGTAGTGGATTTTGTGAAAAGGATGAACATGGCTGTGATGAATACGTATTTTAACAAGAGGGGGGAGCATAGGGTTACATACAAGAGTGGAGGAAGATGCACACAGGATGATAATATCTTATGTAGAAGGGCCAGTCTGAAGGAGATTGGAGACTGTAAAGTGGTGGCAGGGGAAAGTGTAGATGTTCATCGTGTTACACTGCTGCAGTCATTACACTTGGGTTATCCTGCCATCAGGCGGTCCCGCAGTAGGCCAGAGTTACAAAGTCTTGGTTCAGCGTTGGTTGCTGTCACCTCTTCCCTGATGTCAGTGCGCCAGGGGTATATAAGATGCATCCAACGCCATTTTCTTCAGTCTTTCTTGCCGGTCAGCTGACTCCTGAGATTTTTGAAGCCGAATTTCAGATCCAAAGTCTTCAATAAAGCTAAGTACCCCATTGGGGAAACTTTTTCCTTGCCTCAGACGGATGTCAGAAAAAGTTAATAATTGTATTTCTTGTGGGAAGCAAATACCTCATAAGGACTTCCACTCTTACTGTATTCCATGCCTAGGCCCTGATCACGACGTCACTAGTTGTCGGTTTTGTGGTAGATTTAACAAAAGCACTATAAAAAGACGTTTTGATTTTGCTTTGCACTACTTTGGCCGAAGGTTCAATTATATTATGCCATCAGATCAACCGATGACCACAATTCTGAAAAAACGCAAAGACAAGGATAAAGACAGGCATCCGAGGTCCAAAACCGATGACGAAACCTCTTCTAGGCCAGTTGCCTGTTCGCCGGTTCTCAGTGAGGGGCTTTCGCAGCCCCTGACACCCGCTACCTCAGAGCCACAGGCCACCTCCGACTCCCACGTGGAGACAACTAGGCCTCTGGAAACTCAAGGTATTGGGCCTACAGAAACTAATCTCTCAGATGGGTCTGGAGCCGCTGAGCAGGCATTGGCTTCTGAGGGTGTTTTCAGACCTTCACAACTTACCATTAAAGCAACAGCCAAGACAAAAGTACCATTAAAGACAAAGAAGCAAGTACAGCATTCTTCTGGACAGTCCTCCATGCCTAAGAAACAGATGCTTAAAATGGCCGAATACCTCATTACTCTAATCAGGGGTTCCCATCCCCCTCCTGAGAAAAGGCCTAGGCAGGATACAGACTATGATTCCTCTGATCAGGTTTTCATTTCCTCTGATTCCTCTTCAGACCAGGGATACTCTCTACCCCCCCTATGAGGACTCTGATGCTGAAGAATCTATCCCTTCAGCCTCTCCTCCTGAGGATTAGTCTTTTGGGGAAACTTTACATTCCATGAGGGAGCATTTCCATGGGGAAAGTCAGGATTATTCAGAATCCAAGAAAAGGCTCAGGGATTTCCTTTTATTGCCGCAGCAGAGGCCCCTGGCTATTCCGCCTGTGCTTGATATTGTGGATGATGTGTTCTCTGAATCCAGCTTATCTCCTGATTCTTTGCCCCCTGCTCTAGCCAAGTCAGATAGGTATTATAGAGTCCCTGACTCTCACAAGTTTCTTTATAAAAACCCTTCTGCTGATCCAGAAACTATTTCCCAGGGTCCTAAAGGGGTTAAGGCTTCCATTGCAAAAAATCCAGTACCCTCTGACAGAGATTCCAGAGCTTTGGATAGAGGGGGGAAGAAAGTTTACACTTCTGCAACTTTAGCAGTAAGGGCTTTAAATTGCCAGTTTCACATGCTTAAGTAGCAACAATATTTAATGGCTCAGTTAAAACAGAAAATGCTTGCAAGCTCAGAAGCTCCTGACTGTAAAAAAATGCAGGATTTATTGCAAGCAGTTGAACAGGTGGGAAAACATACTCTGCAATGTGGGTTTGATTCTTTAGAGGCCTCTTGTAGAGCCACAGTTACAGGTTCTGTGATTCGAAGACATGCTTGGTTAAAAGAACAGAGTTTACCTGATCATGTTAAGGCAAAATTATTGGATGCTCCTTTACAGCATGATACCTTGTTTGGTGTAAAGGCAGAAGAGGTGTTAAAGAAAATGAAGGATAACGCTAAATCTATGCAAACAGTCAAGGATTTCTTACAAGTACAGCTACCTCGATTTAGTAGAAATTGGCCAACAAAGAATTGGTCCTTTCCAGTGTCAGACAGGCCACAGAGAGGCAGATACAGACGCCCAAGAGGCAGATCTCAAGCCCAAGGCTCTAACTGACAATGGCAGTGGGGCACCTCAACCCAAAAAGGAGGTGAGGACAAGTCTCAACCTTACAGGAAGCAGTCCCAATGACTTCCCCCTTTGTACGCCAGACACTTCCCTTATGGCAGCTCCCTTAGGGGGAAAACTAGCACTTTTTTCTCAAAACTGGCAAACAATCACCCAAGACAAATGGGTTCTGAATATTGTGTCTCAAGGTTACAGGTTCCACTTTCATACTTTACCAAGGCTAAAAGGAATGCCAGACCTGCCACAGAATCAATGGGCAGAGGCACAAAACAAATTACAGCCCTCCTGGACATGAGAGCTATTCAAAAAGTACCACAACAGGAACAAGGACAAGGATTTTACTCAAGACTCTTCCTGGTCCCCAGAAAGGACCAGGCCTGGAGGCCCATACTAGACCTTTCAATTCTGAATACTTACCTGGATATTCCGAAATTCAAAATGTTGACATTATAGCAGCTTCTACCCGTGCTAGGCAAGAAGGCTTGGCTTGTTACTCTGGACCTCAAAGAGGCATACCTGCATGTCCCTATCAGACAAAATTGCAGAAGATACCTCAGATTCAAAGCTGGTACAATGCATTACCAATTCTCTGCACTGCCCTTTGGCTTATATACTGTACCCAGGGTCTTTACAAAGTGCCTGGCACCAGTAATTGTATTTTGCAGACAAAAAGGAATTCAAATATATCCATACCTGGACGACTGCCTCATTCAAGTAGAGACAAAGGACATTCTTCTACAGCATCTGTCATTTGTAAAAATGATGCTAATTTGTCTGGGGTACACAGTAAATGAAAAGAAGTCAAAACTAGTGCCCTCACAACAGATTATATTCCTGGGTGCCAGCTTAAATACAACGGCCCAGATGGCTTATCTCACGCCAGACAAACAAATTCAATGAACTCAATATTTTCAATTACTGGCAAAAAAGTCCCATCTCCCTGCAAGAAAAATTCTGCAGACCCTGGCATTCATGGCATCCTGCATACTACTAATACCATATGCCAGACTGCATATGAGGAAACTACAATGGTACCTAAAAAGTGTTTAGAATCAACAGTCTCACAGTTTAGAAGCAGTAATACCAATGATTCCCTGCCTACAACAGGAGTTTCGATAGTGGGCACAGGCATGTCACCTAAACAAGGGTCAGCCTTTTACCCTACCCACAGCCAGGCAGACTCTAACAACGGATGCTTCGGATTACGTCTGGGGAGCACACATGGCAGGAAAATGCATTCAGGGCAAGTGGACCACAGACCAGATGCATCTTCACATCAATCAAAAAGAGATGTTGGCTGTTCAAAATGCCCTAACAGCTTTCAAGGACCTTCTGCATCCAGGACAATTATTATTAAAGACAGACAACACCACAGTAATGTGGTGCATAAACAAGCAAGGGGGCACTCATTCTTATCCCCTATGTAGGCAAGCCATGACCTTGTGGAACACAGCTCTAATGTATCAAGTTCATCTGCAAGCACAATTCCTGCCAGGAAAGAAAAATACTCTGGCAGACGATCTAAGCAGAAATATCATGGACCCTCGCAAATGGAAATTGAATCCACAAATCTTCAGCATAGTAACGCAAAAATGGGGATGCCCAGATATAGATCTTTTTGCCTCCCCACTGAATTACCAACTAAAAAAATTCTGCACAAGGACTTACCACACACAAGCATAGAAAGTGGATGCTCTTTTGTTCAGCGGGAAAAACCTAAAAGTTTATGCCTTCGCACCACTGCCTCTCCTTTTAAAGGTACTCCTAAAAACCAGACAAGAAAAAACACAGATGATCCTAATTGCTCCAGACTGGCCATGCCAGCACTGGTATCCAATCTTAAAGAGCTTAGCTCAAGGCCCACCATGGATTTTACCTCAAATTCCACACCTTCTGACTCAACAAAACAATCAGAGCCTGCACGGTCAGCTCAAAACCCTAAACCTGGCTGCATGGCACATTCATTAATCAAACAGGCAACACATCTCTCTAAAGCTGTTATGGATGTCATTTTGGAGGCCAGGAGGCCTAGCACCAGGAAAGCTTACTCAGAAAAATGGAAGAGATTCTGCGTCTGGAACCAGGCTCAAAGCCTTGACCCTCATGTCCCAAACATTCCTCAGATTTTACAATACTTAACTGAGATGCTGGACAAAGGCCTATCCTTCTCATCAATTAAGATCCACGCCTCTGCCATTTCAGCTCATTACAACATGGATCCTCCTTTATTCTCTCATCCCTTGCTAAAGCAGTACCTCAGAGGGGCTAAAAACATAAGGCCACCCCGGAGAGCACAAACACCAACTTGGGACCTCAATTTCATTTTGGAAAAACTGACCCTGCCACCTTTTGAGCCAGCAAATACAGCCGATCTAAATTTTTTATCATGGAAAACAGCTCTGCTCCTGGCAGTAACTTCAGCACGAAGAGTCTCAGCGCTACAGGCATTAATGGCAGTGGAACCTTTTATAATGTTTTATCAGGACAGGGTTTCTTTAAGGACAAACCCTACCTTTATGCCAAAAGTGATATCTAGTGTGACTCTTAACCAAACCATCCATTTGCCAACTTTTTATCCAAACCCCCAGAATAAAGGAGAGAAACTTCTGCACTCTTTGCACATACACAGGCTGCTACGCTTCTACTTGGACAAAACAAAAGCTTTCAGGAAAACTGAGCAACTGTTTGTAGCATATGCTGCAGGATCACAGGGCAAGGCTATCTCAAAGCAGACTATATCCAAATGGATAGGACACTATATTTGTTACTGCTACACACAGCATAGAAAATCAGCCCCTAATAACATTAGGCCACGTTCCACCAGGGCAACAGCCACTTCAAAAGCCTTTCTCAGAGGAGCACCTACCAAGGAAATTTTGGAGGCTGCAACTTGGAGTTCAGTGCACACCTTTACCAAGCATTACCACTTGCCTCTTTACTCTAAATCCAGAGCAGGATTTGCCACTGCAGTTCTGCAGGGCCTCATAGCCAATCCTAACTCTTTATAGACCAGCCACCCAACCTTAGCTTTGGGATTCTACCCAAGTGTAATGACTGCAGCAGTGTAACACGATGAATGTAGTGCAGTTTTGTACCTACCATAAATGTAGATGTTCGAGTGTTCACACTACTGCAGTCCAGGTTACCCACCCTCCATCCCCTCTGAACTAGCTGGACTTATCTATACCTTTCTATCCTATACAACCTTTGTGGTGTATTTGCTTGTATCTGAAGGTATTGTTTTTATTTCATATGTATATTTTTTATTAGCAATATGTATTGCCTACCTACTTGGGGGCACCTGACATCTGAGGCAAGAAAAACTGAAGAAAATGGCATCAGATGCATCTTATATACCCCTGGCGCCCTGACATCAGGGAAGAGGTGACAGCAACCGACGCCGGACCAAGACTTTGGAACTCTGCCCGACTGCGGGACCACCTGACGGCAGGATAATCCAAGTGTAATGACTGCAGCAGTGTGAACACTCGAACATCTACATTTATGGTAGGTACAAAACTGTACTTTAGGCAGCATAGGATGGTGGTTTGTAGGATGACATTGGTGATCAAGAAGAGGAGAATGAGTGTGAGGGCAGCACCAAGGATCAAATGGTGGAAATTGATAAAGAGTAATTGTGAGGTGATGTTCAGGGAAGAGTTAAGACAGGCACTGGGTGGCAATTAAGAGTTACTGAATAGTTGGGTAACTAGAGCAGAGCTAGTAAGAGAGATGGCTAGAAAGGTGCTTGGTATGACATCTGGAAAGAGGAAGGAGGACAAAGAGACCTGGTGGTGGAATGAAGAAGTACAGGAGAGTATACAGAGAAAGAGGGTGGCGAAGAAGTGGGATTGTCAAAGAGATGAAGAAAGTAGACAAGAGTATAAGGAGATGAGGTGCATGGCAAAGAGAGAGGTGGAGAAGGCTAAGGATAAGGCGTATGAAGAGTTGTATAAAAGGTTGGACACTAAGGAGGGAGAAAAGGACCTGTACCGATTGGCTAGACAGAGGGACTGAGCTAGTAAAGATGTGCAGCAGGTAAGGGTGATAAAGGATAATGAGGGAAACGTACTCGCAAGTGAGGAGAGTGTGTTGAGTAGCTGGAAAGAGTACTTTGAGGTGTTGATGAATGAAGAGAATGAGAGAGAGAGAAGGTTGGATGGTGTGCAGATAGTGAATCATGAAGTGCAGTGGATTAGCAAGGAGGAAGTAAGGATAGCTATGAACAGGATGAAGAATGGAAAGGCTGTTAGTCCAGATGACATACCTATGGAAGCATGGAGGTGTTTAGGTGAAATGGCAGTGGGGTTTTTAACTAGATTGTTTAATGAAATCTTGGAAAGTGTGAGGATGCCCGAGGAATGGAGAAAAAGTGTTTTGGTACCGATTTTTAAGAATAAGGGTGATGTGCAGAGCTGTAGTAACTACAGAGGGATTAAACTGATCAGTCACAGCATGAAGTTATGGGAAAGAGTAGTGGAAGCTAGGTTAAGAAGGGAGGTGATGATTAGTGATCAGCAGTATGGTTTCATGGCAGGAAAGAGCACTACAGATGCAATGTTTGCTCTGAGAGTGTTGATGGAGAAGTACAGAGAAGGTCAGAAGGAGCTGCATTGTGTCTTTGTGGAGTTAAAGAAAGCATATGACAGGGTGCCTAGAGAGGAGTTGTGGTATTGTATGAGGAAGTTGGGAGTGTCAGAGAAGTATGTAAGAGTGGTACAGAATATGTACAAGGGTAGTGTGACAGTGGTGAGGTCTGCGGTGGGAGTGACGGATGCGTTTAGGGTGGAGGTGGGATTACATCAAGGATCAGCTCTGAGCCCTTTCTTATTTGCAATGGTGATGGACAGGTTGACAGACAACATCAGACAGGAGTCCTAGTGGACTATGATGTTTGCAGATGACATTGTGATCTGTAGTGAGAGTAGGGAACAGGTGGAGGAGACTCTGGAGAGGTGGAGATATGCTCTAGAGAGAAGTGGAATAAAGGTCAGCAGGACTAAAACAGAATATATGTGTGTGAATGAGAGGGAGGACAGAGGTATGGTGAGGATGCAGGGAGTAGAGGTGGCGAAGGTGAATGAGTTTAAGTACTTGGGATCAACAGTTCAGAGTAATGGTGAGTGTGGAAGAGAGGTGAAGAAGAGAGTACAGGCAGGATGGAGTGGGTGGAGAAGAGTGTCAGGAGTGATTTGTGACAGACGAGTACTAGTAAGAGTGAAAGGGAAGGTCTACAAGAGGGTAGTGAGACCAGATATGCTATATAGGTTGGAGACAGTGGCATTGACAAAAAGGCAGGAGTCAGAGCTTGACATGGCAGAATTGATGATGTTAAGATTTGCACTGGGTGTGATGAGGATGGACAGGATTAGGAATAAGTATATTAGAAGGTCAGCCCAGGTTGGAGGGTTTGGAGACAAAGCCAGAGAGGCAAGATTACATTGGTTTGGACATGTGCTGAGGAGGGTTGCAGAGTATATTGGGAAAAAGATGCTAAGTATGAAGCTGCCAGGTAACAGGAAAAGAGGAAGGCCTAAGATAAGGTTTATGGATGTGGTGAGAGAGGACATGCAGGTGGTTGGTGTGACAGAGCAAAATGCAGAGGACAAGAAGAAATGGAAACAGTTGATCTGCTGTGGCGACCCCTAATGGCAGGAGACAAAAGAAGAAGAAGAAGAAAATTAATAGAATATGTGCTGTGTGTGGGCTCCTCACTGGAGCTGACAAGCTGAAAAATAAAGACCAAAATCTCAGGAGAAGACTGAATCCCAAAGGTTACCCTTCTCTTTTAAATTTATTTTTTGCAGAGGACAAGTCCCTTGGCACCCCCAATGTGGGAGGCTGGACCCTCCCAAACTTATGTATACCAACTCTGAGATCACCATACCATGTAGAAAAGGGCATATTTTGACAAATGGCCATCTCTGACTTAGTATATACACGTCTGTCTTATCTGGTGTTTAGTTTCTGTATTGTCGTTCTCCCTCTAGCTGGTCCTGACATTTCATATGGTCACCATATGAAGGTGAGCGACTGCGTGCATCCTGTGATAGATTATTTACCATATGAAGGTGAGCGACTGTGTGCATCCTGTGATAGATTATTTACCATATGAAGGTGAGCGACTGCGTGCATCCTGTGATAGATTATTTACCATATGAAGGTGAGCGACTGCGTGCATCCTGTGATAGATTATCACCCAATTCACAATTAGTTCATTTGCCTTGTAACCAATGAGTGCTGAGATTTTGTGTGGCTCCACTATGAACCTAAAATGGATTTAGTAACTGGACAATGAATGAATGAATTCTTAACTGAAGTCTTAGACCAACTAATGTCATTTCTGATGCATCGCTTACTTTTATCTGTTTACCAACTGCAGACTATTTTGTGCTAAAGAGGAAAAACATACTTATGTATTCATATACTGAAATATCATAAGATAAGAAATACCTCCTAAAATTGTTTTATTTTCAGTTTGTCTTATAACTTACAATAAAACACTGTTATTCCATGGTGGCTTATATAATGTTTACTCTTTTATCTGTTAAACATACTTATAATTTTATATGTTCCAAGGTTCCAACTAAGCTTATTTCAAAGGAGACCATTGAGAAGCTCAACTGTATCACTCAGTGTGGCAGTATAGGTTTACTTCTCTAGAACAGTGACTGCTTTATCACTGATTCAGTTTAGATGAACAAGTCCTAAGACTGTGTGTTGCTCATAGCATGGAAGGCTAAGCAGAAAGCATTCCATCAGGAGCCCTTATGAGACTGAGTAGGGTGAACAAAGGTTGTGACCTTTCAAGCTGCTTTTAGGTGTTTATTGCAGTATGTGATTAAGGGGACATTATGTTCGGTATAGTAACAGGTAATCACTGCAGCAGACGCTGAGCAGCTTAAGTGCAAGAATTGAATGTTGCCGTGAATTTCACCACAATGTATTGTATTGTGCAAGCTAGCAATTAACTTTTCAGAGTTTTTTCCCCTTTTCTTCACTGTGGAGTTAGAATATATCATTTTGAGGGATGTGGGGGCAAGCCCCACCATATGGAGAGGGGGTGCAGTGAGGAGTTTGCCCTCCTGCAAAAAAAAAATGTTTTTTTATTTTTGCATTTTTTTTTTTAAGTTTTCTGGCTCACAATTTTCTGTGTTAATTTTTGATAAATGGTAGGACAAAAATGATCATTGGAGGTTAATAAGTAAACTTTATATTCAATGATGGGCTGGATAAAGGAAGAATAAAGTGGAATATAACTTCTTTGGACCTTGAGGAGGTACCAAGAAGTATAAACAGTACAAGGTACAAGGATTTTCTAATCATAAATCTATGAATCTATGAACTATGTGGTGGTCAATAGACTTTTGCACTGAAGTCTCTGAGGACTGGGTCACACTTAAGTAGAATACTATAAGTATGGTATGTAGTGGCGATGCTTAATTTACCAAAGGAAACTATTACATATTTCTTTACATGGACGGTATGTCTATGGTTAGCACACCAAGCATTGATTTGGTCCAGCTCATTGGTAGTTTCCTTTATCCCGCTGATATCATTGGCTTTGACCAGCATGCTACTCTGTCCAGTACAGCTTTCCTACATTGTTCTCATTCTAATTCATAAGTGCTGTCCTCCAATAAACTTTAGTTATGATATTGTAAACATCACAAAAATAAGCCAATTATTAATAGCTTCCATTTCCTAAGGTCACATTTCAAGTATGATGCTGACTCTGAAGGAGTCACTGGTTACCTGCAATAAGGACATAGATAGACCCTCTTTGTTTTTTTTTTGTTTTTCCTAGCTGCTTGTTTGTTTGTTTGTGTCTTTCGGCTTTTCCCGGTTAGGGGTCGCCACAGCAGAACTCTGGTCCACTAATGATCGGTAGTGGATTTTTACGTACCAGGTTACCAGCCCTGACACACAACCTTCAATGAAGGCATCCCCATTCACGTATGCCTCCACACAGAAGACGCTCTAGCTGAGAATCGAATGGGACAACGTCTTGCTATGAGGCGACAACGCTACCGCAGCACCACCATTTGTTTTTCATAGCTACTAAATGTCAATATTCCATTCAAATACATTTCACTGCTGTAGTATGTATGCCACTTTTCCCAAAACAATTACACTGCTGCCTAATCTGGAGGCAGAAACATATATAAAAAAGCAAAAATAATCCTACCAATCAAGAGATGATTTTATCCTCAGGAATGCTCAATATTTTCTCTTTCATTAATGTTCTTTGCTGCTTGTTTGGCTCTGACGAATCCAGTATAGACAGACAAACTCATATAAATCCTCATTTCCAAATGGTACCCTATATTCTACTGTTGTATCCGTTATGGACATCATCTCTGCATCAGAGATCAACCATTTCTCCCTGGCCATCCTTAGTACTTTGGCTGAATATGTAGTCGTGTTTCCATCTTAGGTTATAACATCCATTAGCTGGTATTACTACCAATGGTTGCACAGCAATAGTCATTACATCTCTGGTATAATCTTGTTTGACAGATAGTTCTTCAATCTGCTTGCTGAATATTTTTTATTAGAAATAAATATCTTCTCAGGATTGCATGTCCTGTATCAGCAGCATACATTTAAGACAGAGTCCATGAACATTTTTTTTTTAAATTACCATTTGTCAGTTCTCTAGTTTTTGGTTAACACTTGTTGATTTATAGTAAAACTTCTCACTGATCTGTTATTTGTATGCTCAGTTTGTGGTTTGACCACTTATTATCACACGTCAGATTTTTCGAAGTCCTATTCAGGACAACAGTTTTGTTCACAATGAACAGCGCTGACATTGTTTAAGTTTTGTGTGCAGAGTATTATGGGAAGCAGAGTTATCCATCTTGTGCTGCAGGAACATATCATGATGGTCATAATTTTCAGTCAATAAGTCCCTGCAAAATCTTTCAGAAGCCCAGTTATGGCCAAATGAAATTTCACTTCAAATATGTCTTAATTTTTTTTAATTTTTTTATTTTAGGAACGTTATGTATTTAAATTCTTAGTTTTTTTCTGGTTTAAACTGCTAATACAGGCTGGGATTCATTTTAGTCACTGATTTTCAATAAGTGACAGGCATACAATTTAAGACCAAGCTGAGTAAAGGATATGTTTTGACCCCTCTTTCAGTCAGCTAATCTGAGACTGATGATATCAAACAGCATTGCCCCATAAAATAAAGCATTACACGACAACCTAACAGTCACATTGAAATCAAAGTGGGTTATCATTTCATCTGAAGTGATAATTTTCTTCATTCCTTTAAAAGGCACATCCATGGTCATCCAACCATTTTCACACAGAGCCTTTGTGTGACAATGTATTCAATGGCTGTAGTGCATTTCACATTTATAAAACAAACTTTAAATAGTGCTTTACCCTCAACCAGGATTCATTATGGATTTCAGTGCTTCTAGTATAGCCTGTAATTCATCTTGAGATTTACACTGTATGTTCTTGTCAATCACATGTCCAGATTATGATGACATTTGCATTACACAACTCTCATCTCTTTCTGTTCTGTCTAAGCTCATATTCTTCTAGCATGTCTAAAACACTTTGTAGCTGGGACATTTCTCATTGCCAAAGACTGGCACAGCTTCTATTCCAAGCTGTTATGCTAATCCAAACCTTTATGCACACCAGCTGATGGAAATGTCTTAGAATAATCTTCCAATTGACTTTACACAGACATTGGTGCCAGTTTAGTTTTTATGGCTTGCTGTCTTATAAGAGAGTAGGGAAGCCCTAATGTTTGAATCAGCTTTTCTACAGATTTCTGGGAAAACATTTTTTATAACTCAGCAATGTTATAAATTGTAATTGCATCACATTACTACACTGTAGTGTTATAGCTTAATTTTAACTTCTTATTTTACTTCTGCTCTTTCTCTCTACAGTTTACCATTTCCTACTTTCTTTCAAAATTTATTTTGTATTTAATAAGTGGGGTGGTACGCTAATCACACCTGACCATTTACAGGTACTGCACAGGTGAAATAATTCATTAAGAAGAAGAAGAAAAAAAAAAACACACCGGGAGGCAGTAAATTGTATGTATCAAAATCAGAACAGAAAGTTATAATATATAATAAAAACTATACATTTACAAGTAATAGCTATAGAAGAAGTATTGACAGAAATATCCACTTTACAAATTCACTTGATTCATACCTCAACTGTCCCTGATTTGGCACAGATTTTAACTCTGTCCTTCTTACTTCCTCCTAAAACTGGGAACTTTTGGAGACAAGGGGATGAATTACACTAGATAAATAATGATAATAATTAGAGTTATAAACTTCTTTGACTTCAGAAAATATACATTAATTCACATTATATTATTCTGGTTAACAGTTCTGATATTTTAAAAAGTGTGCCTGATTGTCCCTGATTATTTCTGGATTTATCCTTGATTCTGTCAAGATTTGTCCTTATTAAGTTGAGAGCTATGAATTAAATTTCAGGTTTACATCAGGGTGGAAATGCTGTGAGATAATGAAAGCTAGAGCAGAGGATGGCAGGGACTTAGGAGGTGTTAGTTAAAGAGTGCAATGCTAGTGGTTTAGAGGCCTGTCAGTAATGTGGCCTGCCGTGTGGCAAGTACAGTTTGGTTTGGTGTGGAGGATTTTTTTTTTAAGTTCAGCTCTGAAAGTGGAGAAGGGGGATTGTAGTTCTTTTAGATGGTTTGGGAAGGATTCCCAAATTTTAGGAGCAGGGATATAGAAAGAGTGCTTGGTGCAGTATAGCCTGGTTTGTGGGGGTTGGAATGGCGAAGGGAGTTGCGTGGGAGAAACATCTGGCCTCTTTCTTATTCATTTTACTTCTAACACACTCAACTATGCATTTTTTATTTACATTTTGTATTATCATGTCTTTTAAATGTTAACTGACCAATTAAATGCACAAACTTATACGAATGGTTAAATTTGTATTGAAAGTATATAGTACGTTAACTTCTACTGAACGTCTATGTATTTGCCTTTGCAGTATAAACTTATGATCATATCAATGTTTGTAACATCTTATTTCTCTACTACTGTATGTTTGCATTAACAATGTATGTTTATATTTCCTGTAGTCTGTGTATTTTTATCATTTTATCCTTACGTGATGCAGATGAATATTACTTTTGGTTTTTATTTGTGAGCCAGGATTCCATTCAAAAAGGTTTTCCAGCTGGGTGTTCCAAAAAACAACAAATACAATAAATATCTATTTATTTTAAAAGTTTCCTATAAAGTAAGGTTGTTAGGGTTACATGGCTTGTGCATTTTTAAAATTTTAGTTTGTGACATGTTTAAAGACTTCCTAGGAAAAAAAATATTAACAACACAGGAGACTGCTGCTATATTGTTTGTCTTCATTTGTATAAATATCCTACCTGCTTTTCTTATAAAAAAGCTCCTATATGCAGTCATGTTTCTGTTTTATTATTTTTTTGTTCTTCTGCTTGCATCTCTGTATCAGTAAAACCCACCTCTTCATAGCAGTGTTAGGTGAATATTTTACTTTCTATAAACTCTCTGTAATTTTTCTTAATTAGAGTATATAAAGGGCACCTCTGTTCTGAGCACAAAAAGGGTTTTCATACATACTAGTAGTAGAAGCCATAGAGTACAAGATTGTTTTTACTGCATTTGACTGCACATTTTGACTTCTATCCCCATGAGCCTACTGTGTTTAGAGTTAATTGAAATAATATTGGACTGCTTAAGCTGTCTTTCTTAATCTCTGAGGGGGTTTACTATTGACTCCCTTTTCCATTTGCAACCCGCTGGAATGCATGAACTGGAAAAAGTGAGCAGCTTATTATTCCCAGTATGCCTACATAAAAATAATAAAAATATAATTATGCATGATAGAACTTTGTGTTGGATGAAAGCCAGCAAGCATGTACCAGTGAGTACCAGCTAATTTTCATTTCTGGATGTGATTATCCGGCATCAGTACAACAAAGCAAAGTACTGGGTCAGCTGCTTTTTAACTTATTAACATTACTGTAATATTATCTATGATAAATATGAAATGTGTTTTATGTAAAACAGTGAAACACATTAATACAAAACGTTTGCAGTCTTTCTCCCAGCACATTAACCTTTCACTACGGCCCTATCTGACTAGAAAACTAATTGACCTGCAACTAATTATTTTGTATAATTTCAGAAGTAACTCTTGATTCCACATAATCATTTTTGTCACAGTGACCCGTGTTTGCTAGCAACAGTAATGCTTTACAGATGTATTGCTTCAGATTTTAGTTTACCACACTGTAAAATTAATTTTTAGAAATCTGAAATAAAATGCTCTTATTATGTACATTTTTGTAATACAGTCCATATTTTTCTGTTTATAAAAGAAAACTTGACGTAAAATACCCAAAGACTGTAATACAGTTAACTACTGACATCTGAAGGGAACAGGTATAGCATACTGCAAGAACTAAGAAAACAATCTTATTTATGCTTAATGTTTTTTAATACAAAAGGATTACTTTTTCTGATTTACTTAAACTTCTTACACAAAAAAATTAAGTTTGTTTGCCAGTGTTTGGCAGAGAGGAAAGCCATGTAAATGTGCATGTGACATAGGGCTCTACCTGGAACATTCAGTTTTCATGTTTTTCCTGCTTATTAGTGAGATTTTCCATGAGAATTTAAAGTCCATTTAAGAAGTTTGATTATCACCGGAGGCCATATCTGTCATAAATGAAAAGCTTAATGCTAACATGTATCTTTGATTCATATACACACCTCAGATGTCTGTATGTAAACATGTAAGTGAAGACTTGCACATGTATAAGAGTAGACACACACACACACACACACACACACACACACAGTATTTTTCATCTTTAAATCACTTGCCATGTTGCTATGAAAGTAATCACAATTCAAGATACTTTATATCTAATTCAGTGAAATGATTATCCTTAACATTGTACTATTTTTTATTGAGAAATGTTTATTCATTTTTTCATTACTTGCTTAATTTATTTCAAGGACCCCATCCCTGCACTCAGTGAATGCAAAGTAGAGAAAGCAGTTCTGAATGGGATGTCAGTCCGTTACTGGATGCACTTGCACGCTCACTCACACAGGGTACATTTCTTATAGGCCATTTGAGCAAGTGCCAGTCCTTCTACAGTGAGTAAAAGCAATTCCTGTTTTCTTGATGTTTGTCCTGGGTTTTAGTGAAGACTGGTACTGCTGGCCATAGCAACAACAAAAATAATAGCAACAAGTGTGCTGCTGCTGCTGTGCTTTTTTCAGTAAAAATGCACCATACCGTATGACTTTCCTAATGGTTCGGTGCTCTTTTCTTAACACTAACTTCAGGCAGTATGTGCGAGATGCCTGCATGCTGTATCCTGACTTTAAACTAGACATACCTTCCTCTAATGCACTTTTTTTTTTAGGACAGGTGTGTCTGACATCATCATTTCATTTTAGACTGGATAAAAATAAAGACTGCATTTCAGATGGGCAGTGTATGAAAATAGCAAAAGAAGAAGAGTTGGTTTGTTTGTCCTGATGCAGGTTATTTATGGAAAAGGAGAAA
Source organism: Protopterus annectens (assembly GCF_019279795.1). Classification (NCBI taxonomy): domain Eukaryota; kingdom Metazoa; phylum Chordata; order Ceratodontiformes; family Protopteridae; genus Protopterus; species Protopterus annectens. The sequence goes on from NC_056731.1 coordinate 1,693,763,271, forward strand.
CAAGGAGGAGAGGAGGGAGAGGTGTATTGTGTATAGAAATTCTAACAGAAGATTTTAGAATTTTTTTTTTTAATCCCTGAAAAATCCCCTGAAATTTTTACAAACAAAGCAGATATTAATCTTAATAAAATAAATAAACTCCACTCTCACGAGCCCATTCCTTCCCATTCCTTACCCCTCTGCCAAAAGCCTGTTGAAAATTCCTGTTTGCAATGTATTGTGATTGACAGTGGAATCATAGGAATAATAATTGAATATGGTAAGGAGAAACAGTGCAATAATGAAAAGCCATTAAAAGCCATTCTACATTATTATGACAACAGACAAGTATTAGGAATCAACAGTACAACAGACAAGTAATATGAAGTATAGAGTAAAAGTTTAAAAATGGAACAATCACATTAGATGTTAGCAAAATAAATAATATATATAATATTAATAAATAATATCACTACTGGGGAAGTTATGTGAACTTGAAAGTGATATGGGTGATACCAATAGGATATACCATAACTTGATACGTAAAATAAATAAATAAAAACAAAAAGAACATACCTGAGGGTTGTAAGAAGGGGAGGCAAGCCCCCCTGCACCCCCTATGTAGGAAGCTGCACCCCCCACACCTCTCACTCTTTAAATATACCAACTCCAAGGTTGCGCTACAGTGCAGTAAAGGAAATTTGCCCTTTACTGCACTGTAGCGCGATAACGCAGTTGGTATATTTATAGAGTGGGGGGTGTGGGGGGTGCAGGGGGGCTTGCCTCCCTGCATACAACCTTTTATTTTGATTTCTTTTTTTTTTATTATTTCTTTACACATAGTTGAAGTTCTGTAACTTCGGACATGTTTTTGCACATACGGTAGTCAAAGTTACGGAACTGCGACTATGTGATGTAGACCCCTAATATTGGCCAAGAAAAATTAGATTGATTTACACAAATATATAGTGCTGGGTTCTATATCACTTCATTGAAGTGACTCTTCAACAAACTTCATTTCATTGAAAATGCTGTTCATTGAATTCTGCTCATGTGTGGGGCTGTGCCCCTCCCCTGCTAATTATATATACCAACTCCAAGATCACACTACAGTAGGGAAAGGGCAAATTTCACAATCCTCACTGTACTGCAATCTCAGTATGAACAGTTCAGTGAATGGCATGTTCAATTTAAGTGTACTGAAAATGCTGTTCACTGAACTGATTTTTCACAGGACTGATAGAATCCATAGAGCTGTTGTGTTCCAATAAATAAAATCAAGCAAACAAACAAAATAAGGGTTAATTAAGCAATCAGGCCATCCATGTTCAGTGCGCATCAATGATCAAATCCAATATGATTTCAATGGATTCACTAGTCCCAGCCGCAATATTTAAGCACTAGGCCAAAAATAAAGCCATACTCAGATTGTGTAGCAGTTCTGTTATAAAGTGCGGTTTTACTGCCGAACAATATTTTGCATTCAGATCATAGCAGACACCACAGTTCATTAAATGCTCAGAAAAATAGCTGTGTAGGATGTAAAGGATGTGAAAGACAATGACCAATGAAAACTACTTCATCAACTTTCAGCACTTTTCTTTAATGTGCTTTTTTATACTTATCTGAATGATGTTACCCCTGGATTCTCTATGCCCTGCACGGTGTGCATGATTAGTGCAGGAGCTCTAGCAGGCAATATGTCTACCGTGCGATCTAGGAACAGCCTGCAGGGGCATGCACGAGAGCTCCTGCACTAATCATGCATGGACTAAGCCCTGGTATGCAAATCACCTCATTTGCAGGAGAAATTCATGAAAATGAGGTGATTTTGCAATCCAGGAAGCTTGCAATAGTCTGTGCAAGACAAGTGCTATCTGCAGACATGTACTTGGTTAATAACCGAGTACATGTCTGCAGAATCCGAAATGGAGCTATGACGGCTCCAAATAAAGGTTGCATATCATTGAGGAAGCATGCCAATGGCCAGGTATAAGGCCATTGGCATTGCAAACAATTAAAAAAAAAACAAAAAACTTTTATTTTTTTTCGCCAATCTCGGCTGTTTAAGCATAGGGCAGCGGCACGCAAATGGGATCGGGGAGAAAATAATGAAATAAACCTAAAATAAGCATTCTAACTAAAATCAGTATTCTGCCATGCAAGTCAATGGCAGGCAGAAGACAACCTGGCCAGTGAGTAATGGTTGCCAAGAGGGGAGACTCAGTGTGAGACATGTAGCTATGCATTAGCAGGCAATCCTATGCAAATGAGGCGAAGGATAGTGAATCCCAGTTTTCCCCAGCATGTGAGTCAGGTCCCAACAGTGTAAGAGCAGGAATAGCTGGGTACAAGACTAAGATATAGGTGACATCATTTAGGGGGTGTCAGGCATACTGTAAGCGGATTGGAGCTCTGTGGCTTTGGATTTTTCCTAGCTTAGCATAGCTAAGTTAGGGGGGGTGTCTAAACCTGCCTAGCACTCTTCACAAAGCCTAAGCGGGTGTGCGCGCCACGCACCGGGTTTTAAAGAAAAAAAAAAAGTAAACCAGGAAATGGCAGCTCTGTGCACATTTGAGCACTCTGTTTGCACACCACACCCCTGGCTTTAAACAGGAAAGCAATGGGAAGGGAAAACAGCAGTAGGAAGGTAATCAAGGAGAACTAGCTGAGCTGGCAGGTGAAATGTATCAGAATCAGACAATTACACAGGCAGCAAGCTATGCAAACACCTTTCTCCCTTGTTTTTTCCCAAAAACTCTGTACCACCAGTGTATACAAACAGGGAAATTTTACAAAACGAAAGCAAGACAAAAAATGTTAGGGGCTGCTTTTGCTATCATAAACCAGCATGTGCAAGAGGCTGAGGGTGGTGAGGATGTAAATGCTGCCGACCAACCCACAGTGAGGAGACGGAGAAGAGTGTACAGACCCAGGGTAACCTAACAAGGGCTACATGAGCTGGAGATAGTGGAGCTCTATAGGGTGGACAGGGACCTCCTACAGCAAATTGTTGAGCTGTGCCGGCCACACCTCACACACAGAACTAACAGAGTGGAACCCATCCCAGTGGATACCAAGGTATGTGCAGGCCTAAGAATACTAGCTACATGTACCTTCCAAAGGCCAACTGGGGATATGATGGGGATTTCACAGGCATCAGCATCCAGGGTACTCCACCACTTCCTGGATGCCATGTCAACAATTGCTGGTGAGCATGTATATATTCCCAACACCCGTGAGGCATTGGCCAGCAATATGCATCTCTTTCACCAAATAGCAGAATACCCTGAGGTAGTGGGTGCAATAGACTGCATGCACATATGCATCAAATCCCCACCCGGTGAGTGGGGTAGGGTTTACATCAACAGCAAGGGCTTCCCCTCCATCAACTGCCAGGTTGTGTGCAATGCCCAGGGCATAATAATAAATGTGTGTGCTGGCTGCCCTGGAAGCTATCACGATTCCCACATCTGGCATCTGACACAGCTGTACCAGAGATTTGCCAATGGGGACATCCCACATGGTCACCTAGTGGGAGATGCTGGATACGCACTGGAGCCGTGGCTGATGATACCCATCAGAAATGCACACACACCCGAACAAGAACTCCATAATGAGGCACATGCACAAACAAGAATCATAATAGGGCATGTGTTTGGGATGCTCAGGTCACTGTTCTGGTGCCTGGACACTTCTGGTGGAGCCCTGTAGTACTCACCAACTACATGTACCCAAATTGTCCTTGTATGTGCCATGCTACACAATGTGATCCTGCAGAAACAACTGTAGCAGGAACAGCATAGGGCAGGGCCACACAGCCCCCCACCATTGCCAAGGCCTGCACAGGCACAGAGTGACTTGGAGGAGGAACAGCCTGAGCCTGCCCCAGTAGGCAGAAGGAGGTGTGCCCAGTATGCCCTGGCCTTAGCAAAGAGGCAACACATAGTACATGCACTGACACGGTAGGGACCCAGGGAATGCCACCTCTCTCTGACTCGCACATACAGTAAAAGGGATACCAAACATGACACTTCCTGCACTCAACCATGTATAGGGAGTGTACTATGTGCATCCAACATAGGCAGCTCTGCAGCACCACCCTCAATACTAGGACACCCACAAGGTAATTGACGCACACATGCCAGTCGGGGGGGGGGTCACATACCCAACAACAGTCACAGCCAGCAGGACAGGTGTAGACAAATACAAACAAATGCTGTACTATGGCCTCTGAATGAGGCCTATGGGTAACCCCCCCCAGGCCTACACTGACAGACTACAGCAGGCCAGGCAGTTGGATGTCAGTTGTGAAGGCTAGAAAGTCAGAAACTAATATGTAGGTAATTAAAAGCTAAGATCTGTAGTACACTGGTATGCTTCTAGCCAGCACGATAGGTAAGACTACAGACTGAAATGGAGTACCCGACATACCAGTGCAGTCCTAGCAAATGTGTACAAGTGTCAGGTGTGTCCCCCCATCCTAACAGTCAGGTGTGCCCCCCCATTCCTGTGTAGAAATGTAGAAATAGTCAGGTGTGCCCCCCATTCTACATACAAATATTGTAACAGTCAGGTGTGGCCCCCCCCAAACCTGTGCAGAAATGTATAAACAGTCAGGTGTCCCCCCCGCTATGCAGAAATTTAGCAACAGTTAATGCCAACTGACCGATGGATACCCTGCAGACACATCATGCTACCTGTTGGTGTACAACACAAAGGTCAGTGCCGCAGTACAAACTACCTAGACTGGATCCACACATGCAATACAGACGGCCATACTGGGCATGCTCACACACACAGAGAAATTAAGGCAATGTCAGTCAACAACATACTGAAAGGTCATACTGGGCATGCTCACACACTTAAACACATGAAGGCCATGTCTGCAAACAGCAGTGGACCAGACATATCTGGCAGTCGCAGTTCTTAGTGCAGACACATGTCAGTATGCACCACTCCTGCCTTGCACACACAGTGGATAGGAATACAGACATATATGTAAGGACAACACACTATAATAAGCCAAAGGCAGATGGACATAGATGTGTGGAAGAGGGAAACTGTGACAAAGAGCCATCCAGCTCTGTCCCACTCAGCACACAGCCAAAGGGCCCCAAACACATGAGGTGCAGATGTCACCCACTGCAGATAATAACCACCAGTATCTGTCAGCATTACAGACTATGTGGTGCACTTACCAGTGGTGCTTCATAATTATACAAGAAAGTAGTCATGTAGTAGCTGTATACACGTACATGTGACATATGACCCAGTGTGTGCCCGCATGTGGCGTGTCTACCCCTAGATGAATGGATTCTGGCCCATGCACACACCACTCTCCCCATAGCCCTACTATGACAAGCCTGCTGAGGTTATCCAATGTGAAAGACACCCTTGGGAGAGCTGTAGCCCAATAATCTCTGTGGTGCGTCCTGTAACTGCATACTGCTGTAGTATAATAAAATAGCTAGGTAGGAGTTCAAACCCCAGAATTTGCAACTGAGTTTGTGTGTATACTTGACTGTGTAGAGAGCAATGATTTTTAGGCTACTCACATCCTTACAATTCATATACTCAACTTTGCCAAGGCTGCTGTACACCCCCCCACTGCTTCATATCAGCATGGTAGTGCCTGACCTACTCACCAGTCTGGGGGATACCTGTGGCACTGGTGAGGTCACGGGTGAGACTGTCCCAGGCTTCCGTTTTAAACTGTGAGCCCTGGTACTGGCCCTGCAGTAGTCTCTGCTCATGGTGTTTTACCAGGAGCCATGCCATGATTTTTGACTCCTGGATGCCCCAGTGTTGCTTCATTTGCATATATCTTCCTTTTTATCCTCTTCAGCCTTTTAAGCTGCTTTAACTGTAGCTAAGCATTGGGCACACCCATGCACCTACAGTTAGCTTTAATCAGTGTTTTAAAAAAAATAAAAGGGTTTATTTACTTTTTCAGTACTGTTGCTGTTGTACACATGGGGAACTGTTGGTGGGGATATGCGGACACCTATGAGCAATCTCGCTCATCTCTTCACACTTTCTGCTTTTTTACATTGCAGGGTTGTGTTTATGCTGTAAATCGAGTGCCTTTACCCACACCAGACATTCTGCCTGCAGTAGGGAGCTACAAGCAGTTATGGGAAGTATTCTCATCTGTGGGGTTTAAATACAGCCAAATTCCTGCACTTTCTGTGATTGGCCAGTTTTGAAAAGGCTAAGCTATGGGCACACCTGCTTACCTAAGGTTGGTAGTGCTTAAGGAGGTATACCAATAGGCAGATTGAATTGGCTGCTCTACACATTGCTTACACTTAACAAGCTAAGCTGTGCAGTGATTAGCATTGCTTAACATTTACTTAGCATTATATTTGCTTTTTGGCAGTGATTTATTATTCATTACAGGTTATATATGTGCCTGGTAGTCATGATCCATGTGTGCATACACTGTATGGGGTCCTGGGGACTTCTACAATTTATTACAATAACACCTCACATCTGTGCTTACTGCAGTACTGCAGTTCACATATGTATGTGATGTAGCTGGGTGTACAACATAAGGCTGTATAGAAAGTCCTTTCACATGTTCAGCTTGTTTTCCTATAGAGAGGTTTGTTTCTTAAAACCTCACTCTGTGTACTGTTGTGTTGGCTTAGTGGTTAAATTCTGTGACTGTAGTGTACAAAGTCCTGAGTTCAAGCCTTGCAGAAGCTGTTTATTTTGTTGCTGGGCAGAACATGGGTCGTTGGGTACAGAGTGATTAAGGCACTTTAAAGGAGTTCTAAGCGGGTGTGCATGGGTTTGCATGGAGCTAAGCAATGCTAACCTACAGTTACAGTTTCTTACACTCAGTTAGCTTCTACTTTGCTTAATCTGTGTAGGCAATGCTTACCTCCATGCAAACGCACTTAAACACACTTACTAGTGCTTTTATATGCTTACTACTGCTTATTTGTGCTTAAACATGCTTACTAGTGCCTTATTCATTATGACACTGACACTTCACATGTGCATTTAATGCATTACTCCAGCTCACATTTAAATGTTATTTAGTAGGTTATACAACAAAAAATGTTCATATACAGATTTCACATGGAAAATGGAATGTGCTGCAGTGGGACTCGAACCGGGAATGCATGCTCGTTAGTCAGATGCTCTGCCCACTAGACTATTGCTGTGCTGCTTCATTTGCATATATCTTCCTTGTTATCCTCTTCAGCCTTTTAAGCTGCTTTAACCATAGCTAAGCAATGGGCACACCCATGCACCTACAGTTAGCTTTAATCAGTGTTTTAAAAAAAATAAAAGGATTTCTTTATTTACTTTTTCAGTACTGTTGCTGTTGTACACATGGGGAACTGTTGGTGGGGATATGCGGACACCTATGAGCGATCTCGCTCATCTCTTCACACTTTCTGCTTTTTTACATTGCAGGGATGTGTTTATTCTGAGAGCTCTGCTCTCAGACATGTCCCCTGCACTTGTACATGCTCTATGTAAGCTTGGGAGCTCGGGCAGCGCACCTTCATCAAAATGCATGGCGTGCTGCTGTCCTGCTCCTAAATGGGCACTTCCATGCAGGACTAAACTAGTCCTGCACAGAAGATTAGTGAATCCGGGGGTTAGTCTGCATCTAAGACATGCTATCCATTTTTATCCTGTTTGTGTGCTGTATATTATATGTTTCTCTGAGAAGAAATTTCATGGGAGAAAGCTATAATTATATTACTTTAACCAGAGGCTTAACATTTGTACAAGTAGTAGGATAAACAGCCATGACATTTCTCATCCTTAGAAATAAACACGAATATCTGCTGGGGCTTCACATGTTGAATATTTATATTTCTAAGAGGTTTATAAATCATTGCTACTTTATCTAGTTATTTGTCTTAAAAACACCCAGAAACTGAATAAAGTGTGATTTTCATAATATCCTACCTTTCTGTATAATGCTAATGCTGTAATATCGCTGTCTGAGATTAGCATTGTTTTATATTTATTATTCACCAAATAGCCTGATAAGGAGCAATATGCAGAGGTAATATTTTTTCATTCTGCTTTTTCAGACTGCACTTTGTTTCCCTATAATGTAACATGGTTTAGCCTGAAAAAAATCAGCTGGTTTATTTCTGCATTTATTTATAATAAGCATGCTATATTAGAATCTTCTCAGTATGGTTGTAACTGGGGTTGGCCAGTCTTCTGGCATAAAACTTAACACTTGCAGCAAGCAGATCAAAGTGAGCTCTAGTTATTTGTTCAATCAAAGACTTCTTAATATCGTATCAAGTACAAATTCTTCACACTTGGTAAATATCAAAATGGTGCAAATTTCTTTTTTTTAATAAGAAAGTTGACCCTTGGTGTAGTGAGGGGAAGTACCTGTCCCCACTAATTATATAGCAATACTGCAGGTTATACAACTTAAGGTAAAGGGGAGAGATTTCAGTTACCACCCACCCCTCTTTGTGTAGTTACTGGGTGTGATAGGTTTGTACTCAGTAACTCATTAGGTTTCCATAATCAAATCTGGTTTGACAAGGGTGTTCTAATAGTGTCCCTAAGTCAAAACATTCCGGTATTCTGTGATCTGCTGTGTAGTACTATCTGAAATGTCAGGTAGTATATCTACAGAGTTAGCAGGGTTGTAATGACTCTTGGAAACTCCTTACTTCTTGTTATTATCTTTATTTTTATGTTATTCATTAATTAACCAGGTGACTGCATTAGTCACAAGCCTCTTTTCAGGGGTGACCAGGGAGTCTGGTTGAGTGCCTTCAGTCACACAATAGATAAAGGAGGCTGAGAGAATGAAAATCAGGGCTACAGAATAAAGCTTGTTAGCTCATATCCTTAATCCTGTTTGCTAAGCTGCCATAAGCAGAATATAGAAATAATGATAAACTGATGGTTTTCTTGCCTATCTCTGCATCCTTGGTAGTGAAAGTCTAATGCTGACCAAACAATGTTTGAATGTACTACTCCAGATATATTGCTGTAATCTGCGTACTTCAGAAAGTAAAAGACAGGCTCAAACAGAGAAATTGTGTGGTGCCTAAAAAATTGGTCTTTGATCCCCTGAAAGCATGACATCTTGAATCCCTGCACATAAAAGAAGAGCTGGCCATAGCAACTGCTGGGCCCAATTTGGGACATGTTTGGGGAGGACACCAAATCACAAGCCTCTTATCATCCAACCTGCACCCTCCATCTTCAATGTATTGCTAGAAAACCTTAAATTGTATGAAGGACAGACCAAAGCTATGAGGCAAAAATCTGGGCAATCTCTGGAAGTCTGGACATTTGAGAGGTGTGGTACTGGCACTTATTTCTGAATGCTGATACTTTAATCAAGAATTCTAGACAAATGTAAAAATAATACTGGAACAAATACTTAAAGTCAGGGACAATTTTTTAAACATTGTTATAATCCACTTAAAAGGTTAGTAGAACAACAGGTTTTGCATCAGCATGCATTTTTTGAACAATATGAAGTATACAACTCTAAAGTCTGGCATTATTGACAGACTAATATGTATTAATTGACTAGAAAATATTTTGGAAAAAAAATACAGTTTATGGTAGTTTAATGGTAGCAAGCTGCTTTTTATATTTTTATGAAGCAGCTTGCTATGTTCTCACAGTAAAGTATTTTTTATATGCTTCTGAAGTTATCAGGGTCATGACTGGCATATGTCAGTAGTGTGAATGTGCAGTATCAGCATATGAAATCGATGTTTGGCATTTGTAGTCATGGCTGAAATATTGATGAGCTCAAAGTGTTGTAGTTTGACTATAGCAAGATGCTTATTGCATTTGTTACAAGCAGCTTGCAACAGTTTCTAGTCAAAAAACTTTGTTGTATTAACTGTGGTTCTGGACCTATGGCAGGGACCCCCATAGGTGCAGGGCTCTGTTGCACCAGAATTACTTAATCAGCTTAAGGGCGGCCTACCTATAAGAAGATGCATCATGTACAATATGGCTAATTCTTCATTTAAGCAATTTTTAATGACTCCTTTTTTTGATACACCACCTTTATCTAATGGGATTTACAGTGGCTATAAGTGTTAATGTGATTTCTGTGGGGATTAAATTTGATGTATGTGATTCATAGTGGTGTGTATTAATCTTAAGGATTTGAGTGTAAGGATGTAGAACATGTTACTGTTTTCTGTGATGTGAGCACTGTGGCTGCATTTGCATTATTTTGCACTGTGATTGCATTTGCATTATACTGTTTGCACTGTAGATGCATTTGCATTATACTGTTTTCTGCAGAGGAATTCTTCAGACTAGGAGTGGGGACAGTTTTTTTTGTTTTGGTGATTTGTGTCTTTTCTTTTGCAGTTGTGCAATCATGGAATTAGCATGTCTACTAATTAAGTATGGGGAGTGAAGCCCCCTAGCTGTGGAGGTGCAGCTTGCCTTGTTCCATAGCATAAAATACTTCTGTATTTTGCATTTGCTCATATTGTCAATGATAGTGGATGCATGCATAATGTTGCATATTGTTGGTGTAATTTTTTTACTAACAGTGGGTTTGATGGTTACATCTAGACTCCCTTGATCTGTACCCTATCAGCTCTTTATCAAATGACAGCAAGCATTGCTTTATATTTTTGAAATAGTTTTGCTCTGACTGTTTCTGTTGCCAGGAGACATTGTATTTCAACAACTTATACTGCTGTGCTAATATTGTACTTGGGTTAAGTCTGAACTTCTCATGATAATTACATAGATTATGAAGTGCCAGTAATTTTGTTCACACAGACTGTATGTGTGTGTGCGCGTGTGTGTGCATGCATGTGTGTGTGTGTGTGTGTGTGTGTGTGTGTGTGTGTGTGTAGGAGAGTATCTTATGAATGGCCTTCACCTGTTCAAGGGAAAGATGTATCCATTTCCTGTCTTGTACATTCAGTCTGACATAGTCAAACTCACATTTTCATTTGACTCTCCGTCCAGTCTTGCCGTTGTTAAACACTTTGCATGTGTTATGCAGATGCTTTCTTTCTGTGCTCTGAGTAATCAACAAATTATACAAATCACAGCCACATTTAAATCCTTCAGTAATTTTTCAATTATTCTTTGAAAATTAGATGGTGTAGAACTCACAAAAATTGGTAGTTTGTCATACACAAACAAGCCTCTGTATATATTAACTGTTGTATAGTTGTAGTACTTGTTAATAAGCGGAAACAGAAAACACAGCTTCACCACTCAGCATGCTATTCAGCTGTTTCACTCAAGGGAGGGAGAGAGGATAGGTCTTATTGCTTGCATCCTGATCAATTTATAATCACCACAAATAAGTACGACATTCTCCCTTTTTACAACAATCTATTTGGTATGCTTCACTGGACTAAAAATGTTTTCTTTCTCAACCCTTATAAGCTCTTTTTGCACTCTTCCCTACATTACTTATAGTAAATGGCCTACTTTTATAAAACTGGGGTATGATCTGATACACTAAAATTGGGACTTAAATATCACACAGTATTTCAAGTTCATATTGAAACACTTTCTTGTACCAATCAAACATTTCTTGCTTGCACTGATTTAACCTGATGTGATGCACTTTCACTCATAAACTTAACTTGTTTTTTGCTTAACATTAATTTCTGTAGCTCGTTCCTCCTGCTCACTGCTAATTCTTCATGTGTTAGCTTGGTGAACAGTTCTGTTATATACTGGATGCAGCAGTCTATGTTGATGATTATTTTCCCTAAGATCTAAGAGCTGTGTGTACAGTAAACAAAGAATCCTTCATTCTTTGTATAGATATTAGACTTGTGCTGACTCCCATACACTTACTGAAAAACTTAAAAATACACAGACCATGGCATATGACATTCCTCAGTGGCAGTGTTCCCTCATTTTATTTGTCTGCTCCTCCCACTCCATCCTTGTGGTCCACTTTAAATGCTTGGTGTTCTGCCTAGATTCCATGCTCACTTTCTTTACCCATTTATGATATATCTCTAGAAAGGTATAACCCCTAGTTACATCTACTTATAAAAGCATGATTGTTCACACAGATTAGTTGTCCAAATTGGAAAACAGCATATATCAGGATTATGTTTAATGCAACTTTATTCAAGTGCAGCTGATATATGCTTATCCTGCACTCCAGTATGAAAATCTTAGGAGTGCAGTTTTCAGCTTCCTTGGCTTCATAATGAATGTTCTGTAAAATGAGAATTAACTTTTGTGACTGGCACCAGTCTAGAAGATATTAGAGTTTATATAGCTGTGTAATTTCTTTTAGTAAGATAGTGAATACAGAGAATGGGTAGGTCTTCATTTGTACAATATTCTTCCAGCAGAGATTATTTTTAAAAATGGGTAGCAATTTTACAAATATTAGTAAATGCTTATAATATAATTAAAAACAAACTCTGGGAGCAGCAAGTAATTCTAAGAACATTACATGAGATTTCAAATGTCTAAAATATCTTTATTTGTGTGCAAAGCAATGAAAACTGTCTTTACCTGAAGGCTAATCTCTTTTTCTTTATACCATAAGAAAATATAATTGAATCTGCTGTTGGCTATTAAAAATGCAGCATTGTCTACAAATAGACTAAAGGGTCAAACTAGGGAATACAATCTTCCTATAAACCTATATATTAGCAATATTCTCAATATTCATATAGGTAAAGTATCAGGAGATGTGCTTAGTAGTCAGAGTCACCTACTTCATTCCAATGCTTTATTTAGACATCAGATGTTGCATTTCTAATATTCTAAATAGCATTTTTCTCAACCTCTTAGTTTTAAAATCAGGAATAAAGGCAAAACTAATGAGGGGACAAAGGCCAAAAATTGGGAACAGATTTCAAATACTGTTCCTATCAATTTATAACTTTGCAAAAATAACAGATTTTGCATGAGCACAATTTTTCTGAAACCAGGCCTCTCAACTGTCCATGTTTTGGAAGAAAGTTCCTATTTTTCTGCCTGATGTTTTACCCCTGCACAGGATGTCCCTATTTTTGGCTGTATGTCTCTATTTTCAAGCTTGATTTTTTTTCAAACAATTTTCTGAATCCCCCTTACCACATGTGATTTTTGAAACTGTCTAATACACCAAAACCCAAACTGCATGACCAACATACTAGTGACAACAATAATTTAAAGAAAGAAGGCACATCTCTTGCATCTTCCTTTTTCAAAAGCAAAAATAAATGACCTTGTATGGTAGAATTTGCAGTAAAATTCATTGGAGTACTTATGTTTGTCCATCTTATTATCACTCTGTTTTTTTTAAATATATTTCCAAGTAGTATCCCAGATTTGTACTATAAGAATGTGTTATGTGCTATTTGATATTCAAAGATTATGCTAATTAGATATCCAGATTTTTCAGATAGAAGTTTCTACTTTTCAAGGGCCTTTGCTCCTGTTTTCAATGTCTGCTCTTTTGAGAGGTATATTTGAAACTCAAATGGCTGCCATTATTTAGAGACTTTAGTCCTCAATTTTAAGCAGAATACTACATTTTTTAGGAGGGCTGACCAAAAATTTGAGGCAAAAATATAGACATTTTGTGAAATTCTGGACAACTGAGAGGAATGCTGGGGAGTCACTGATTCTTTTCTTCTTAAAATATTAAGGTCCTCCATAAGTCATTCCCTAATGCAAGACAGAATTTAGCTTATTAGGCTGTCTACAATAGTATGGAATATATCTCAGGTAGTATAGAGAAAAGTCATACCATTTTCATGATTAGAAAAATTATGTTCAAAGAGTATGGGATCTAGTGATTACCCCCCCATTTCATGCAGCATAAATACATGGGATCATTTTCAGCAAAAATTTTGTAATGATTTTTGCGATCCTACTTATAGGTGGAGATATATTTATTTAATTGTTCCCCCACTGAGCAGTCCTGATTACTCTAACATATCAGAATGTCATTGTAGTTGATTGCATAATCCCTTCTAACGAAATCTGCATAGGTTTAGCCAGTAGACTATGGAGACATGCTAAATTATATAAATTAGCAGACATACGGTCAAGGATGTGTAAGTGACATACAAATCTGCAAATGGATATAAGTGGACAAACTTCCAGTGTTTGAAAATCTGCAGGGAGGAAGGATATAGAATAAGTGATAACATGCATTTATCATCTAGTCAAACATCTCAAGCCTGAGTAAAAAAGGAAAATTATGCTGCTTGTGTTAAATGTATCAGCAGTGGGTCCTGCTGGACAGAAAATAAATACACCTGTATGTCAGACTGTATTTTAACTGTTGAAATAAATATATTGTAACAGAGGATACTGGAAGAGAAGAGGTCAACCTTAGTCCAGTTAACTTTGAAAAATAGTCTAAAATTAAATTACCTGGTTTAGGTTATAAAAAGTGTAGCTTACAGTTCTGATTGCAGCCAGAGATGAAATGTCTGTGAAAACCAGGACTAATGTTGGCAGCTTTTCTAAACTTTGTTTCCTACAAAAGGCCATTTGGTCATGTAATTGGTTAAGTCTTCCTAGATGGTCAAGCTCTTTATTGTAGCATTCAGTTTTTAACATTGTAGTATTTATAAAACTCGAAAATAATCACTTCTGTTCTTGGTATTTGGGGGTTATTATTTAGTGCTCGATCCAGGATTAGTTGCAAGCATTATCCTCAATAGACAAGATATAAAACCTGCCATGTGGTAAACTAAGCACTTTCAGAAATCTAAAAAAGTCATTTAGTGAACGCACATGGCAGCATAGAGCTGTTAAAAACCTAGTTCCCTCAGCATCCTTTTGTCTGCTATCTAAACTAAGTTGGAAATAGCTAGGCTTTTTAATGATCCCTTGGACAACCTACCTAGTAATTTGCAGTGAATGTATTTATATATGTTGGATTATTTTAAACCATCTTTGTCCAAAGCATGTATCAATGCAAATGTGACAAAATGCAAGTTTGAGACTGATTGCATCCATAATAATGCTGCCCAGTTTAGAAGCAAAACAGAGACTGGTGCCTGAGTAGTCTCACCCACCCCCGTTGTTCTCTGCAGCAAGTGATGTCTCTCTGACAAGTTCAAGAGAAAAATGCCTTTTGTAGCTTATCTTGTGTTAACCCAACAGCCAGAACTGATTGCAGCTTGTACATCTGAAGAAATGCCAAATGTGGGGTTTTGTGTTGCACTGTACCTCTGTACACTGACTATTGTCAATTTGGAAAATATAAAGCCATGTCTGCATGGGTAGACATCAGAGGGAACTAATGGACTATTCAGGGGTGTTGTGAGATCTGACACCACAGGAGTAGGGTCTCCTTACCCCTGGAATACCTATTTCCCTGTAACATACATCCTGGAGGGCATTGTTGTTCTTAGAAAATGGGCTATTTGTATTTGTTTTACTATTAGCATATACATATACTTTTTAAATATTTTGATATAAAATAGTTCCTCCATCTAATGTTTCTTACTTGGTGTAGGATATGTAATTATTGCTAGATAAAGTTTTTTACATCCAGAATATATATTATGTAAGCATTTAATAATACACACACACACACACACACACACACACACACACACACACACACACACACACACACACACACATAGAAACTCACACATACACACACACACACACACACACACACACACACACACACACACACACACACACACACACACACACACACACACACAAGTGTACCCAGCAGTTTCAGCCACTCTCTTGATTGTGTGCAACACAGATGCCTCATTGTGATCTAATGAATTTAAAATATATGTAATACAAGCCATTACAATTCCCACATACCTCTCAACTGTGCCTGATCTTACCTCAAATTTTTGATCTGTCGCTTGAAAAAAGATTGATTTTCTGGTACATCTCTGAAGATTACAGTCAGTCTATGAAGCCAGGTATAATTTCATATTTCTTGTTGTTCAGAAAGTGAATGCTGCAATCCTCTTGTTTTATTAACTAGGGTTATAGTTAAAAGTTGTCCCTGATTTTGAGTCTTTCACCAACATTATTTTTGGCCTTGTCAGAATTTCTGAGCCAAGATATTGAGAGATATGCACTCTCTCTCATTCTTACTCACTCACTCTGTCTCATACTTACTGGCATATACAGCACACACACACACACACACACACACACACACACACACACACACACACACACACACACACACATGCACAATTACAATACTTTTACTTTATTTTCCCACATTTGCTAACCATGGCTTTTTAAGCTGCAAGTTAGCAAGAAGAAAGTTAAATGGCAAGTTCTTATGACTGTTGTTGCTGTTACTTTTTTACTTTGTTCTTTTTATTTACTTCTTTTTGTTTTATACTTGCTAAACAGCTGTCCTTAGCGAGCATAAACAAGATGGAGGCCATTTGCTTTAGTTCAGCTTGTGTTTCATGGTGATTTAATAAGCTGCCATGATAACTTGATTTTTTTGTGCCAGGATTTACCTGCTCATTAATATTCATAGGTTCAGGTAATCCCTGGTGATGAATCTATCCCTCCAGCCGTCCTATATTAATAGCCGCCAGGGGTTTAATGTGGCTCTAGCTCATTCTCCTAAGTGCTCATTTACCTGAAACTTAAATACTCAACTCATTTGCCTGAAAAAATAATTTGAAAACTCATTTGACTGAAAAGCGTCTTCACAACAAATATACAAAAAAAAATGTTTTGCTCCTCCCCAGAAACCCATTACTTATATATACTAACTCCCTGGTCATACAACCAAGAAGACAAGACAAAAAACCATATATATATATATATATATATATATATATATATATATATATATATATATATATATATATATATATATATATACATACTCACACACACACACAGACACACAGTTAATCAGGCCAGAGAGCAAACACAAACATCTATACTCTAGGGGCTACAGCATGACACTTACTTCCCTAATAACTTCTATGATAGGAAATGACATCATCACATAATTTCAGTAAACGTCTCCACTTTTCATTCAAATGAATTTTCGGGGAAATAGATTTGAACATTTGAGTTTCAGGTAATGATCATTCAGGCAAATGAACTAGAACCACATTAAATACATCTGCTGGAAAACATTTGTTATCCAGTAGGGTATTGTTTCCATATTCAACTGATTTTTCTGATTGTATATATTACATTTTATTATCTGGATATTTGCTTTTACAGTCAGGATTCGGGGAGAAAAATTCCCTGAAAGAAGAGGGACACATGAACTCCAAAACAGCAGAAAAAGAGAACAGTTATATATGCAACCTTGCACCGCAGCCCCTTTATGTGCTATAGTTTCCAAATGATAAAATATTTTTAACAGTTTCTACATGCTGTCTCCTAGACAGATGTACTGAAAAAATAATTAAGGCTTACTTATATAAAATATTAAAAAGCGGATCAATAATTCTCTGACAGGTAATACACCACAGATGGACATATACACTATTGCAACACATTTCAAAGGTATTTGCAACAGTAACAAAGAGAAACTAAAATAAATGAAATATGGGACAATGTTTGGCAGTATTCTAATAAACAAATAAAACAAAATTATCAGAATAAGAAAACATGCTTTGGTTTGAGGGTCTTTCTTAAACAGGGTGCCTCAGTTATCCCTGGATTTGCTGGTACATAAAAGCAGTTAACACCTGAGTGCTCCAATTTTACCCCTCTCTCCTCCTCAACCTTCCCTCAGTAATACCATCAAATATAACACCCTCTACTATCACTAGGGAACAGGTCCTTAATGCTGTGTCTAAGACCATGAACACTGCATCAATGGGGCCAGACAGTATTCCAGGAAGCTTTCAAAATAGCATGAAACATGACTTAACAGGGCCTCTGGAATTACTATTTAACTGTAGCCTCCAAACAGGCTTCATGCCTCATGAATTTAGAAAAGCAACAGTCATCCCTCTGCACAAAAGTGGGCCATCTACAGACCCTGGAAACTACAGACCCATAAGTCTCACTAGTCTTATATGCAAATCCATGGAAAGAATTATCACAGAAATGATCAATAGAGATATAATAAATCTCCAGACACTGGATCTAACCCAGTTTGGTTTCGTGAAGAGCAGATCATGCTCTTCACGAAACCAAACTGGGTTAGATCCAGTGTCTTCTTTGAGAAGATAACCAAAGCAATGGATGAGGGGAAAAGTGGTTCACACTGCCTACCTTGACCTGGCCAAGGCATTTGACAACAATACCCCACTCAGGCATGGTTGACAAACTCAAGAGGTTAGGTACAAACTCGTATGTCACCTAGTGGATAGCCAACTGACTCACATACATGACCCAGGAAGTTAGAATAGGGGAGTCCACCTCATAAAGAGGCCAGTCACAAGTGGAGTCCCTCAGGGATCAGTCCTTGGACTGCTCCTTTTTGGCATTTACTTAGTCAAGGCCAATGTTAGTGGTCTCTGGCTGACTAAATTTGCAGATGATTGCAAATAAGGAGCTGTCATTGAATCTCCCCTGACACAAATGTTCTCCAGGAGGGGCTGACACAGGCAAACAGCTGGTGTCAGAGCCATGGACTAAAACAAAATGCCAAGAAATGCATAATAGTATCCTTTGGGAAGTCATCCACCCCAGGTAACTATCATATTGAAAACACACTCCTTAAAGTTGACCCAGTAGTCAGGGACTTAGGGACACACGTAGATAGTAATCTAGCCTTTGACCATCACATGTCTACAGTGGTGAGGAAATCATTCTATGTTGTGCAACTTATAAACAAAGGTATGGCATCTAAGTCCAAGGAAGCCATTGCTCCATGGTATTTGGCATTCATCAGACCTATCATTGATTACAATACCCCCTTTGGTATGCACCTAACCAGGCATATCCGACAATTGTAACGTCCACAGAGATTCCTCAATAAAAAAATAAAGGGTGTAAGTAAAATGTCCTGTGCAGACTGCCTCAAAGCCATATCCCTGTATTGTGTTTCCTGCAGGTTTTTGAGGGGAGATCTATGTCTGGCATAAATGGCATTGTCAGACCCCACTCTGATGGTCTTCCTGCATATCTACAAAACAAACAGCACCAGTATTACCCATTCTAAGGAATTAAACCTTGCCTGTGATATAAATAGGACCTGCTGGAGAGACAGGGATGTAGTATCCCAGAGACCACCTGTCTATGGAGCAGGCTCTCCATCCATGTAAAGCAGAGTTCCTCCCTAACCCAGTTTAAGTGCAACTTGACAATTGGATGGGGAACAGGAAATTCATCCCTAGTTTGCCACTTATGTCTCTAACGGACACAGGTAACCTGTACATGGTTCATCACCCAGGCCCCTGCATGTAAATGTTTCATCTCCCAACTCCCTGCTTACACTTATCAAGGGCATCAAAACTTATCTAAGATTTGGGATGCATGTCTGGGCTTTAAAAGGCCCTTGTGGTCTTTAACCTAGTAAACACCTATGAACCCATGAAGCTATGCATATGCATGTGTGAGTGTGCACATATACATGTGCATTTCTACTTTTACTATCTCTCCAAGAGAAGCAATTTTAGTAATCAGTAATGCAATAATTCAGGACAAAACTAGCTAGTACAAATAAGGTCATGCAACCCAGATGGTCTTTCCAGCAAATGAGAAAAAATGTAACTTTCTGATTCAGTTTAAATGCCTGCTTTAGAGTGAACTAAGGAGTAGATTTTTTTTAGTATCTTTTTTCTTCTGGTTCTCCTTGACCTACAAACCTCCTGGATCATCTCCTAGCTGATTAATTTCTACCATTCCTAAATGGAAATTAGAACTCCATATCAATTTACAGGGAGTGCTCCTCCTTCTAGAAGAGAGTGCTTCTTGGTGAACTCCACTTTGTTACCCATTGCAAGGTTGAGATGCAGTCTCCACAAACTTGTTATCCATGGGAAGCGTGGGTTATCTGCATAAAGAAATTAACCCCTTCTGCATGTTACTAATGTCTTCAGCCTACTACACTCTTTCCCTGGTGTATGTGTTAGCTTTGGGTGTAATTATGTAGAGCGACTGCACAAACAAGGCTTGACATTGACAAGTGTTTATGATTGGTCCCTAGTGTTGCTTGCTATCTATCTTATTTATCAGAAGGTTCTCACATTACTGTGGACTGGACCACCATGTTTTCCCCAGGATGGCTAAGTTGGGCCCTGCTACATTATTCAGCTCTCCCTTACCTGCTTCTCCAGTGCCCAGGTTGTCAGTGAATTGCATGTTCCGAGAGACATAATCAGGGCTTTATGTTTCTTTGTCACAGAGCTGGGCAGATGTCTGACTAGTAGAGTGCACTGCTTTGCTGTGTTCTGCAGTTTGAAATGTGAATGTAAAAGCTGCCTTCCAATGTATAAACAACATAAAGGCATAACCTATTAAATCCATTCAGAAAGGCAAATACAACATTTCTACTTGAGTCCTTTTAGCATGTTAAAATCCTAAATTTGTATAGTAGACGTGAATGAAAGTAATAGTTAAAATTTCATTCGTCACTCATTTTCTTCAGTTTCAGTTTAACTTCTCTTGGCAACGTTAAATGGATTTCAGATGGCTGTTGATGTTATCTGTATATATGTGTGTACAGTTTGGGTGGAGGTGGGGGTTGTAGAGACCTCTTTATTAATTAGGGAAATGGCAACCATAGCCTAGCCTTCTAACATCACAGAGGCACATATTTTTTCTTTCTTTTATTGGACTTCTAGTCACGCTGAGATACCACATCAAAATAGGTCTCAGTATGCAATGGCTAAGACACAAAAGGGATATGCTCTGGTCAGATTTTAATAATACATCCTGGGGCAATAGCTTAAGTAATTAAGAGATGTTGGGGTCATCACAGAGACTGGCAATATCTTGATGTTGATGGTGTAACTAAGAGCTACCAAATGTTTTTATTTTGTCGTATTTGTCCAGCTTCTTGTGTGAACTTGTATTACTTGTTCAGCTTTACATGTGAGTCTGGTTTTCATTAACTCCAGAGTAATAAACTCTAGAGATTTCAAACTGAGCAGCTTTTATTTATACTAATTTCCACCAGATGATTTACTGTGCAAAGTTATGTGTTATTTACTATATCACTGCTGCAAAGGCAGATGAGCTTTTTAACCACACTTCTTGTTACTAGCTTAAAATATCTAAGAATAATTGTTAGAAGACAGAAAAAAGAGATGCCTGAGCTAGCAGCCTTGATTAAAACTGACATAGTTGTATTCCAATAAATACTACTTATGCATATACAAAATTTTCCTTCCCAATCTGAGTATAATCTATTGCAGTTTATAAAGTTTCGTATCATTAATCTTAGGTTAATTCTTTTAATTTATCCACACTGATTTATCTCAGGTCTCAATACCCTTAACTACTCTGATAAACTAAAAGCCTGATTCTTTATATAGTGTCAGACAGACTCCTGAGGGGTGACCTTTGCTT
This sequence comes from Protopterus annectens, assembly GCF_019279795.1. Lineage (NCBI taxonomy): Eukaryota > Metazoa > Chordata > Ceratodontiformes > Protopteridae > Protopterus > Protopterus annectens. Next base: position 1,693,784,661 of record NC_056731.1, read on the forward strand.
AATATTTCATGCTATGAGTGATCCAGTACTATTTTAACTCCTTTTTCTAAATAATCAGTTATGAGGCAAACACCCAGTATTGAGATTTGTGAGTTCACATCAACAAGACCAGAAGGTATGACAAGTTGTTGTGTCTTTCGGCTTTTCCCTGTTTGGGGTCGCCACAGCGGAACTCCGGTCTGCTAATGATTGGCAGTAGATTTTTACATGCTGGCCTGCCGGGCCTAATGCACAACCTTCAACAAAGGAATGCCCATTCATGCATGTCGCCACACAGAAGACACTCTAACTGAGAATCGAACGGACAACATCTAAATGTGAGGTGACAATGCTACCGCAGCACCACCACCGTAGTAGGTATGACAAGTACCTTTCCCAGTTTATTCCCTATTTCTGTCATGTGAAGCAGCTCCCTGGCAAGCTTTCAAAACTATTATGGGTAACTGGATAGGGGGGTTGCAAATGTTCATGTGATATGTGGGAAAAAATCTCTTTAATGGGAGGCAATGTAAGACTTCCACCAGTTCTGAGTGATGTGTCTGAGGTTCTTTGTGGTCACTTTCACAGTATGAATCTATGTTAAAAAACAAAACAAACAAACAAAAAAAAACAGCAGCACTTCAGTAATTAGGATGATTTTGTCACATTGCATTTATTAGTACATTACTTATTTACATTAATTTTAACAAGTTGGCAGGCACAATGACATTGCTTTTTAGTGGCACCTATAAGTGCAGAAAAAAATAATGATTTGCTCAATGCCGTAGAGCAATTAGCAAAAACTACAAGAAAAACCTAGCCAAGCTAGTGTTTTCACTGTGAGATACCTTAAACCTCCCGTAATAAAGGCCCATGGGATATATGCAGATAACCCCTTAAGGACATCGTGTTTTAGGTATATGGGTTCTGAATGTCCATGAATTTTTTTCTGTTTCCTTTTCAGTCTTTGTGGATACATTCAGGCCAATAAAGCGAAACCCCACTAGCTGTAGCATGCATGTTTCGGCCTTCTTATGACCTTATCAGCACAGCTTAAATGGACTGTTTGGCTATACTTCAGAAACACAGGATCTTTACACCCAGCTGATGTCCATAACTATTGAGGTGGCTGCAAAATATCCCAACTAATATCCAAACCAAAAAGCAAAATGATCACACAGACAGATGTCCTTAAGAGGTCATTTGCATATATCCCATGGACCTCTATTACAGGTGGTATAAGGTAACACACAGTGACAAGTCTAGTTTGGCTGTGTTTCTCTTGTAGTTTTTGCTAATTGGTTTGCCTGTGTGACCTTTCTACTTTATAATACAGAAGGTTTAAGATATCACACAGTACAAATAAAGTGAAGAAGTGGTGACTAGTGTAGTGTGCAGTGCTGGTCTCCCAATCCAAGTAGGAATCCAAACACGGATGAAACAAACAAGTTTTAAGCCATATAGCTGAAACACTTGATGTCCTTAAGGGGTCTTTTGCATATATCCCACGGGCCACTATTACAGGAGGTTTAAGATATCACACAGTGAAAATTTTAGATTGGCTAGGTTTTTCTTTGTAGTTTTTGTTAATTGGTTTGTCAATGCCATATTGCAGACACATGTAGGCTGGCAAGATTCACACCCAGCACTTCAGCACCTCAGCAAAGTCTATCTAGTCTGCTATTCTGTATGCAGAGTGACAGATATAAATAGAAAGTATGGTAGTGCTGAAGAGTTCTGAATTTCAGTTTCTCTAATTTTTAAAACAGAAACATTTTTATAAAAAATATGAAAGCATGGAATTTTGTATATTATTTAAGAGAACAAAAGGGTTGCCATCCCTCACCAAAAGAAACAAGAAACACTTCTTTGAATCCTATTTTCAAACAATCTGGTTCATTAAACAGTCATTTGAAAAGTATGTTTTATTGTGTGAGCATGTGTGTGTTTGCACACACATATCTCCATATTAATCTCTTTCTCTCTCTCTCTCTCTCTCTCTCTCTCTCTCTTTTTCTGCTGTCTCTCTCTGTCTCTACACACACACACACACACACACACACATATATATATATATATATATATATATATATATATATATATATATATATATATATATGATTCCTTATTATAAATATTGTGAGTATGCTTGAATAGTTTACACGAAACAGTGGTTGGTTAGCCAGGTGGCAGCAAGCTGCCATTTGTGCAAGGCAGGACAGCTCAGATGTAGGTATCCAAGAGAAGGGTGATGTCGCCAGGTAGGATCAGGACAGGTCCTTTCTGAATCCAAGGGATCATTTGTGTTTCAGTTTTTTTTTATTCATTTTTTTTTATTTTACTTGACTATTTAAAGGTCTTTTTTTTTAGAAAAATTAAAAAGTGTAATAACTGATTAAGATATAAAATATAGCTCTAACACTGAATTTTTAAGTAAGCAAATATATATATATATATATATATATATATATATATATATATATATATCACAAAATGAAATTCTATGGAAAACTTTCAACACTGCGTCGACAGGTCTTGAGAATCCAAGGGAAGAGTATTCACTCTTTTTTTAATTTCTCCAAGTCTTTTGGATTTCTAGTACCATGACAGGAGTGGACCCCACCCCTAAGTCAAAGTATGGTTAAAGTTCATGAAATTAGTATTGTTTCAGTCTTTAATGTTAGCCAAAAGTGCTCTTTGTAGCAGCTACCGTGTGCCTAGAATTGACTTCTGCAATTCACATGTATCGCTAGCATTTCTAACTACAATTGTATATTCTTTTTCCATATTCATTTTAGTCTTTGCATTTGTTTATATTTCATTGTCAATCCCTCATAATTTCCCAAATATTTATGCATTCCTTCCTGCTCAATTTCCTTTATATGGTATTCCTGTCTCAGACTGATATTTTCTTGGTGTTATAGCTTTCCTGCTTTAAATTTTCCTTTTGCACATTTATCAAGACCAAATAACATTTGTATATCATCTGAGAAAGTTTTAACCACTTGTAGTTGCACTTTCAGCTCCTCATCTGATGAGCTATACAGTTTTAAATAGCCCACAAAAAGCTGAGAAGTCTTTACACTTGATTGTTTTCTGGGATCCAAATTGTAACCATCGCCTACTCTGTTAAGTAGATACTTAACTGATTAAGAGCGACAGAAAAGAGTAGTGATATCCACCTTTGAATTTTTATCCATGGAATAATAATTTGTCATTTGTCATGGCTTAGCTGCATAGTGGTTTGCCACTATTTCATGATAACTGAAATGTAATTGATCAATGTAGGATGTACCTTATACATCTATAAGCATTTATTTATCCATGAATGTGAGATACTGGGATGCTGTCAAATGCTTTTTTTGTAATCTATCCATGACGTACTTAGATTCTTCCCCTTTTTACAATTCTCCATTATGACTTTGTTTAACAAGAAATGATATTTGGTTCCACCTGACTTTCTTTTATTATACTTTAATCTTATTGGCATAATTGTATTTTCTTCTAAATGATCCACCTTGGATCCTGGGAACTACCGCGCCATCAGTCTGATGAGCCTGATCTGCAAGGCCATGGAACGTATTATCATGGAACTTATAAATAAAGACATTGGAAACGTTCAAGCACTGGACCCCACCCAGTTAGGGTTCATAAAGGGCCAATTTTGTCTCATGAACCTGATTGACTTCTTCAAATCAGTCTCCAGAGCTGTGGATGAGGGTAAGGCGGTCCACACAGCCTATCTGGACCTCGCCAAGGCCTTCGACACCACCCCCCACTCTAGAATCATAGATAAACTTACTAAGCTGGGCATTAATCCCTACATCACTCAATGGGTGACCAACTGGCTTACTGACAGAACCTACACTGTAAAAGTAGTTGACTCCAAATCCAGCTCCAGACAAGTGACAAGTGGAGTACTTCAGGGTTCAGTCCTGGGACCACTCTTGTTTAGCATCTACTTCTCTGAAGTACAAGCCAACGCTAAGGGACTCTGGCTAATAAAGTTTGCAGATGACTGCAAACTGGGAGCCAGTATTGAATCCCCAAATGATGTGGATATTCTGCAAAGGGCCTTACAGAAACAGTTGCTTGGTGCCAGAGCCATGGGTTCAAGCTCAATGCCAAGAAATGTATAGTTATCCCCTTTGGGAAAAAAACATGTACCTGCGAATTACCACATAGGTGGCAGTACAATAAACACCAAAAGTGTGATTAGAGACTTAGGGACACAGGTGGACAGTGGTCTCACCTTCAATAACCACATCGCCACAACAGTCAGGAAATCCTTCTATGTGGCAAACTTCATCACTAAGGGCTTTTCATCCAGAAAAAAGGATGTCATTGTCCCACTGTACTCATCCCTCATTAGACCCATTATAGAATAGAAAGCCCCGTTTAGAATGTACCTCTCAAGACATCTGCAACAACTGGAAAGGCCACAGAAATACCTCACTAAAAGAATCACAGGCCTAAAGCAGATGCCCTGTGCTGACCATCTAAAAAAACTCTAACTATACTCAGTCGCATATCGTTTACTCAGAGAGGATCTCTGCTTAACATACAAGGCCATGTCAAACCCTGAACCTTTGGACATGCTACACTTAAAGAAATCCCAATCCCTCAGAGCCACACACTCCAGGGATCTAAACCTTGTCATCACAATGAACAAAACATGCTGGAGGGATAGGATCCTGACCCAGAGACTCCCCAGACTCTGGAATAGACTGCCCATGCATGTCAAGCAAAGCGCCTGTTTGGCCCTCTTCAAAAGGAACTTTGATGACTTGATGGGAGATAGGAAATTCACCCCAGGGATCACGTCAGTTGCCTTGCTAGACAGGGGTCTAGGGACGTAAATACTGTGGAAAGTAATAGCCAAGAAATTGCTATGGCAAGGCCATGGAACGTATTATCATGGAACTTATAAACAAAGACATTGGCAACCTTCAAACACTGGACCCCATCCAGTTTGGGTTCATGAAGGGCTGATCTTGTCTCCTGAACCTGATTGACTTCTTCAAATCAGTCTCCAGCGCTATGGACGAGGGTAAGGCAGTCCACACAGCCTATCTGGACTTCGCCAAGGCCTTTGACACCATCCCCCACTCTGGAATCATAGATAAACTTACTAAGGTGGGCATTAATTCCTACATCACTCGATGGGTTGCCAACTGGTTTACTGACAGAACCCACACTGTAAAAGTAGCCGACTCCAAATCCAGCTCCAGACAAGTGACAAGTGGAGTACTTCAGGGTTCAGTTCTGGGACCGCTCTTGTTTGGCATCTACTTCTCTGAAGTACAGGGCAACACTAAGGGACTCTGGCTAACAAAGTTCGCAGATGACTGCAAACTGGGAGCCATTATTGAATCCCCAAATAATGTGGATATTCTACAAAAGGGCTTTACAGGAAACAGATGCTTGGTGCCAGAGCCATGGGCTCATGCTCAGTGCCAAGTAATGTATAGTTATTCCCTTTGGGAAAAAGCATGTACTCATGAATTACCACATAGGTGGCAGTACAATAAACACCAAAAGTGTGATGAGACTTAGGCACAGGTGGACAGTGGTCTCACCTTCAATAACCACATCGCCACAACAGTCAGGAAATCCTTCTATGTGGCACACCTCATCACTAAGGGGTTTTCATCCAGAAAAAAGGAGGTCATTGTCCCACTGTACTCATCCCTCATTAGACCCATTATAGAATAGAAAGCCCCGTTTGGAATGTACCTCTCAAGACATCTGCTACAACTGGAAAGGCCACAGAAATACCTTGCTAAAAGAATCACAGGCCTAAAGCAGATGCCCTATGCTGACCATCTAAAAAAACTCCAGCTATACTCTGTTGCAAATTGTCTACTCAGAGGCGATCTCTACTTAACATACAAGGCCATGTCAAACCCCGAGCTTTTGGACATGCTACACTTAAAGAAATTTCAGTCCTTCAGAGCCACACTATCTAAACCTTGTCATTACAATGAACAAAACATGCTGGAGGGATAGACTCCTGACCCAGAGACTCCGCAGACTCTGGAATAGGCTGCCCATACATGTCAAGCAGAGCACGTGTTTGACCCTCTTCAAAAGGAACCTTGACGACTGGATGGAAGGTAGGAAATTCACCCCAGGGATCATGTGAGTCGCCCTGGTAGACAGGGGTCTAGGGAAGTAAATACTGTGGGAAGTAATAGGCAGGGAATTGTTATGGCTAGGCTTGTATAGGCCCTAGGGTCGGTAGCCTAGTACAACCTATAAACCTATGACTATAAACTCTGTTGGCTTCAATTCCAGTATATAGTTTATGTATTGTAAGAAGGCAAGTTATTTGTTTATACATTTTAGGATAGCTTGCATTTTCACTGTTAAAGAGGAGTATTACTAACTGTTGTCAACCAATTTGATGTCTGTTTGGAATGGCCATATAAGTAGTTCTTGTTCAGGTCTAAATCTTCATGCAAAGATGTTAATAATTTTAGCCATAAGTTAGGTACTACATCTGGTCTTGGGGGTTTCCAATTAGGAGCTTTTCTTAATTTTGTATCAGTTTCTCTGGCCATTGCTTCATCCTATTTCATATCCTGTACACTTGAACTTCTTACTGCATTTTTTTACTGTTCTTATCCATTCAACATCTCTGTTATGTTTCACAGGGTCTTCAAAGATATTTCTCCAAAATGTGTCTATTTCTTCTCTTTTGGGGATGTTTCTATTCATTTTGCTTTGTTTCCCAATTCTTTATAAAACTTTTTGGTTCATCAATGAATTGCTTATTTTGTACTTTTCCTTTATAATTATCTGCATATCTTCTAAACGTTTTCTGCCTGTGCTGATATCTTTATTATTTGCAACAGTATATCTTGTCTATCTTTCTAAGTATTTATGTTGATCTATTCCTTCTTCTATACTCTAGTAACAGTGACACTTCTTGTCTTAATTGCATTATAGTTTTCTCTATTTGATGCTCAGATGGTGGAATTTTATTTCTTCCCTTTCTTCGCCTTATTGCTCTTTTTTCTGGTAAGACTTTGTCTGTTATTAAGTTAGCTGCACAGTAATATATCTTATTTACTTTTGTTATATCACATGAATTTCTGTTAATAGTATTGATTACTATATTCATCTGTTTTATCAGACTTCTAACGTTTTGGGTCTCATTTCCTTTCTGTAATCTGTTTCTTTCATTGATCTTAATATGTCTATCCATCTCTATTAAATCAAGCAACTCTTCCCTTAGGTCATTTTTTTCTAAACTGAGGGCATATTCTTTGTTTGCTGTTGCCTCCAGGCATTCTACAGAAAGTTCCAGAACATCTTCATGTGATATATTCACTTCAGCAGCATCCTTTGTTATCCGTTGCTCTTTCATATATGAACTCACTGGCCTATCACTCCACAACATTGACTGCGTCAGAGTTGCCACTGTTTCCTGCTCCTTTCCTTGCTGTGTGACTCCAAAGGAACTTTTGTACTGGTTTCCTGCTGAAGGCTCCAGAGCATCATCATGTAACAAATTATCAGGTTCTTTCCATTCCACCTGTTTCTCCGTATTTTGTGTCCTCATTGTTTTGCCATGGTATGATGTTACTTAAGTTGGATTTTCTGCACTGAATCCTTCACTTTGCAGGTAATCCATAAATTCAGTTTCTGTTGCTTCAACTTCTCCATTACTAATCATCTTTTCTATTTCCCCCTTTGTTTTCTTATTTTTCAGAGTTTTCAGTCACAAGGTTGTACAGCTGTCTTCTAAGTGAGCGCTCATGCAGTGATCCCTGAAAACTATGGAAAGCTGAAAGGTGACAGTCAGGTCACAGGGCATAACTTTGTGGTCCTGGACTCTGAATACTTAGACTTGATAGTGTCGTGGGAGGGAATACAGAAGGCAGCTATTAAAGGAAACTTTGATAGTGGTAGTAGTTGTTTTCACTACTACCCTCTGATCCATGATCATGTGTGAGTATGAATTTGAAATGGGAGGGGATGACCCACAGGTGTGTTATAAGGACAAAGTAAAATGGCAAAACTACTTAGATAAGGCAACTTTTAACGCAGGGCTCATTGCCTCTGTAAGCTTGAACAGTTCAGCTTGTTTTTTTATTTATTGCTTTGTTTGCTAAACTGGTAAGTGAACTGGTCAGACACTTCTTAGGCAAAAGAAACACAACAATTTAAATGCATAACAAGCAAAATTAGTAATTTTGCAGTAAAAAAACTGTAAGATACATTATAATCAGTGTAATCTTCATACACTACAATATAACTTCAGTTTGTAAACGTTCAAACAATGCTTTGCCATTTAAGTGATTTTGAATAAGGAGTACTACATAGTAGTAAAATAATTCCAAGGCAAAAGGAACTTTTGAATGGGGGAAAAAGGTTGCACTGTTGAAATGTTTTTATTATTTGTATTTAAATTTGAATATCAGGGTAGTACACTGATCAAAGGTAACCATTTACAGGCACATTGCAGGTGAATAAAAACATTGGGAAACAGTAGGATGGGAAGTACACAGAGGAAAAAAACATTTTTTATACATGAGGAAAATACACAATGTATATGCCATACTGAAAATATGTAAAAGAAGAACAGAGAGAGGGAAATTGAGGAGAACCTTGAAGGAAGAAACACAAGGTAAGCCATCAAAGGTAAAGATAATCTTCTGCAATGGACTAGATCACTAGGTTTAATACAAGGCAAGAAATGTTATTTTATATGCATATATTTATATGCATATATTTATATGCATATATATATATATATATATATATATATATATATATATATATATATATATATGTATGTATGTATGATATGTATAGGGGAGCCCTCCAGAATGTTGAGTGTGTGTTTGGTGTACATTTCTTTGATTGACTGCATTTAGTTAGCTAAGTAGATGATTGACAGGTGTGTAACACTGCACAATTCTCGAGGTAGGATAATCTACCCTTTCTCCAATATTGAGCAATCTTGGAGTTAGTATACATAATTAACTGGGGGGATGCAGGGAAGCTTGCCCCCCAAGAAAAAAACAATGCTTTTTCTATTTTTAGTTTAACCAACCTTGATGCATGCTTGCTAGCATATCAACGTTTCCTTTGTCAACCTTTTGTGCTCGATGTTTAGAAGGTCAGTGTATGGGTTACTCGATGAATGTTGGATAATTCGTGGGAAGAATGGAGTCTTAGAGGATGAGTAGCAGTGAAAACATTAGGCTGAAGGTAGATAATGAGATCTTTTCAAAATGTTGATAGGTTCGAATTTTCTCTCACGGATAGAGCGAGGGTTTGCCAGAGGGAGGAAGAAACTGTGGAAAAGGCATGTCTGGTGGACTGGATTGAGGATCATGGAGTGGAAAGAGTTGGAGCACATTGGGACAGGTTTTATAAGTTGTAAGACAAACGTTTTTTTTTTCCATGGAGTTTGTCAGAAATAGAGGCATAGGATTTAAGATGAAGAGGTTTGTATAAACTGGTGCCAGGTACAAGGTTTGCTTTTTGTTTAATGGGAAACCATGCATCCTTTTAAGTGAGTGGTAGTGGTGTTGTTAATGAATGGAGTTACTAAAGACTCAACAAACTGAATTAGAGTTGGTTTGTCAGTGTTAAATTTAAGTAACGAGAGGCTGATGTCATCTGATATATAACCATCACCTCTATGGCATAACAATTTTTTTATGATCGCACACTCAGTTTTGAGCAAATGAGCTTGGTAAACCCTGTCTCATCAACTATGATATGGTCAGTTAGTGTATTAGACACTGATATTCCCCAAACAGAGCAGAGTTCAAGAAATAATAATATCTAAGCATTGAGAGTTCATGAGATGACCTGAGAACCTAAGTATTCGATTGTTCAGTGCTATGCTGGCCTTCATATACTGATAAGTGAAAGGAAGGCCCTGCTCACGTCATATAGATCATAAACATAGCCTCATTAGATGTGTTACTTCACAGATAACTCAGACATACTGGAGAGACTCAAAGAAGGTAGTGCATCATATATAATAGCTGTAACGATATGCCTTTTTAGAAAAGAGATTGAAAAGCTTTATTATTGGGTGCTGTGAAGAAACATGTCACTATATTATAAAGTGACTATCAAGGTAAGGAGTTTGGACCCCCCAAAAAAAGAGGAGAAAATTTGTAATACTACTAGACAAGAGATAATTATGCTATAAGCAAGACTCAAAGTAGAGTAGTAGATATATTAAAAATCCACATGCTGCATACATACTACAAAACTGGAGTCAAATGTCTACTTACCATTTCCAGTTTATACTATGCAATAATCTCAGCATAAGAAAACAGGCAGATAGGTAACCCGGTTTTTCTCTGCAAATTCATGTGTAATGGTAACCATTTAATGATTTATTTGTTGAAGAAGTTGACTGGGGAAGTGTACTGAACACAGAGAGACCCATTTCAGCCACAATTCAGCGTGGTTCAGTGTAAAAATATCAAGTAAGGAATCTTTCATTAAAAATGCTATAAACAAACAATGAAATAAATGTAATACAATGAACAAACTAATACAAACTAATACAAAAGATGATGTGCAGTTAACAGTATTGATACAAATGAGTGTGGTGTAGTGGAACTGGGTAATATACATATACTTATATACAGATAAGTAAAACAACAGGTAGAAAAAGTTATTATTTAAAGAGGATATGATGAATTGGTTATAGAATTTTGAATTTTTCCATGAATTTTTGTATTGGTAGTTTCTTCTTTAAAAATAACAATATTGTCAGCATCCATAAGGATGTTTTGAGTATTTACCTCACTGGCAAAGTTGTTTTTTAAGAGACAGAAGATGATGGCCCCGATGTTTCCTACTTGGAATATGCCAGTGATGAAGTTATGAATTGGAATGAAGTATTTAACGCCTTTCATCTGGAAAATCATACTTTTGAGGTAATTACTGAACCATTCAAGTGCAGAACTGCTGAAGTTTGAGGAATGTATGACTTTCAGTAGCATGGAGTGAATGAAAGATTAAATGACTTAGAGAGGTCAATGAAAAGGGCTGCTTTGAGGTGACCTTGATTAGCAGAGGTTAGTATGGCATCTGTAAGAGTGAATAATGATCGCCTTCCTGAAAATTAGCTCTGCTTTGTACATTGCTCATTTTTTTTCTTTCTTTAACATTCTGTAATATGGTGCCTCACTTCAGCACAATTGAAAATCAATGGTTCAGTACTACTTCAAGGCAGCTGAGATGTCAAAAAAGATATTCTGGTGCTGATGTATTGTTACAATGATAGAATAACATTTCCCTTTCTTTGGATGTAACTTCTTCTACAATGGATGTTGCTTTGTGTATCCATAGTTAACTTTCATAGAAAGAGGAACCAACTCTGATCTGTTACTAGAGTGTAATATTTCTAAAATATCTGTATAGAATGGGGGCATACTCAAACAAATTTGGACTCTATGGCTACTAATTAGTTTTCATTAAAAAAAAAATGTTCATTCATTCATCCATTCATTCTCCAATTACCACGTTATTGTAGTGCAGACTCATAGAAGAGACACCCCCTTATCATGGCACTCAGAACATGCAAGAAGTAAAACCTCATCCTAAAAAGGATCATAGCACGCACACACACACACACACACACACACACACACACACACACACACACACACACACTACCACTTTTTTGGGATATGGGAAGAAACTGAAACACCCAGCATATCCAGCAAAGCTATGCAGGCACAAAGAAAATCTCCAGACTTTCAAATAATGCATCCCAGGTAAAAAACAAACTGGAGAATGAAGTATTGCGGTGCAGCAATATTAGCTGGTGTGCTACTATGTTTAATTATTTAGTTGTTTGTTTGTCTGTTTGTAGGTTTGGTAACAGGGCAAGGGGAATACCTCTCAACCTCTCAACACAAGACGTCTAGACTAAACCAGAAATAATGGGGGAACAAAGACCCAAAAATAGGGACAGGTTTAAAATATTACTCCTATAAAGTTAGAAAGTTGCTAGAATGACAGATTTTTCATTATTATATATGTTTTGAAGGAAGGAAGGAAGGAATCTAGCCTGTTTTTCATACACTTGAACTCAATTACAGCCCTCTTACATTAAGAAAAGCTCTCTTGCACCCTTATGGCAGAAGAGTGTGGATATAGCCTTGTCTGAGCTGGGGACTACTTGAGGAAGGATCATTGTGTGATTCCTATTTGAAGACTAGTTTAAAACTTTTTAATTTTGACTGTATATAAGCCTTGCATTTGCATGTTTTTTGGCCCAGTTAACTGGAGCTGCTCTGCATTTGGAGTCCTTTGCCAGAGGTCCAGAGTGTTTCTGCTTGAATCCAAGCCACCCACAGCTAAGAACAAGAAATTAAGTTTATTTTGAGTTTGAGCTTCACTTTTTCAACTGGATTTTACTGTTTTACTACATTCGTTTGTGCCTTTTTGACTTTTTTTTACTGTTTGTGCCTGCTTCATTATCTGCATTTGTTTTGCACTGAAATATTGCTAAGTTAGCATAGACTACATTCAGACTTGCTGAATCTAGCCTGTTTTCATACACTTGAACTCAAATCCAAATTCTGAAACTTACATGACTGTTATTATTTAGTATTTGCCAGAAAACTACAAATTTTATGAGGAACCGACCAGAAAAGGAGGCAAAGATCTGGACATTCTGTGAAAATCTGGATAGTTGAGAGGTATGCTAAATGGGCCAATTCAGAAACTCTTTTTAACCATGACCTGGCCAAAGGCAAAACACATGTAAGCAACATAAAATTATATACAGTTAAAATGTTCACAAAATGCATGTAATTTACATGTAACAGCAAAGAGTAGGTATATACAAAGGCAAAAGGGTGTAATACATATGTTGCAAGCCAGATGGCATCTGCTAAAGTATGAAGTCTGCAACATATAAAGGAAATATCAAGGTGGCATTAGAAAACCAAACAAAGAATAACAAGTTACAGAACTGTAAATACTACAAATGTTCTTCTGCACCTGTATAACAGTAGTGTAACAATAAAAGTTCATTTCTAGTCCATTTAATATACAAAATTAATATTAACTGCTGGCGTAAAGCAAACATATTTATGCCATTTTGTCTAAAGGTGTGTAGCTTTTGAGGAAACTAAGACATTATGAGTAATATACATGTAACTTTGTAGTAATGATCTTAACTATTTATTAATTTATTTATGTAATATGTTATTTATTTTGTTTATTTCCATTCCTTAAGATGGAAAGTTCTACCAGTCACAACACATTTTCAGATGAGGGTCAGACAGAAAAAATATCTTAAAAGACACATAAACTCTACAGAAAATAGCTTAGTTGCATTTTCAAATGCCCTTTTCTTACAAGTTAATAACATGAGACAAATATCTTTGGGGAGAACAGGATGAAGACACTAAGAATGCACTCTGCAAATATGCATTATCAAACACTTTTATATGTAATAATGCACAACTTTTTTACAATATCTTGAATGTGTTTTCTTTATGTATTTGTGGGTTTTCAGAAGGTAAACAGTATGATGCATGAAATCTAAGAACAGATAGTTAGGATTATCATGGGATCAGACCAAAAACACAGGCTATAGCTTACAGGGAGTTATGTATGCTTTAGGCATTTTCAGAGAAAACACATGATTGTATAAAATGCCTCAAATTTGTTTGTCCCTGCAGTTGGAGACTGAGGTGTTTTAGATGGGAATGGTAGTAACCATGGGCACTGAGATTTAAGAAGTTTTAGGTGCTATATTATCACAACTAGTTGAAGTATTTGAGGGAGGGAAATGTAGAACGTGTGAGGTTAGAGACGGAGAGATTTCTAGGAGATTCATGAAAAGAAGCAGTCATATGTTTAAACAGCCTAGCTGATCCTGTAATTATTCCATAATTTTTCAACAAGACACAGCAAAAGTAGAATCACAATCTGAGTGGAGGGCTGCCTGTCTCTGTAATCCATCTATGTTTACTAAGAAGGGTCTTCAAAAGTGTAATCCTTGAGTCTGTTGTTCACTTAAAGGATAATTAACTTGTGTGTTTGAATAATTCAGTGTACAATATTATTTTAGTGTGTGATCTACTTCTCAGTATTTATTAAGACATTTTGCACCCTCTGCTGTAAATTTATATTTAATATAGACTGATCTGGTATAGTAGAGCTTTGTGTAATTTCTACTTTTGCTGTCATCTGATGTACCATAAAAGTGCCATTAAACATTCCATCTTTTGTAACTAACTGTAGCTTACAGTTTCAATTTCTGGTAACTTTTTATCATTCTCTTTCAGTTATTATGTAACTTAGTAAGTGCCTCATTGCTACTATAGTTGAAATGCATGCTGGGAATGAATAATTAGACAGTGACCACCAAATCTAAATCACACCTATATTCTGTATTCATTTGAGTACCCAGGCATTTGCCCTACTAATGACTTTACGTTATTGTCTCCCTTACTTAAGCCTACATAGTTCTCAAACTTACTGCCTCATATCTAAAAATATAAACAAATCTTTTGGCATACTTTACGGTTCCATACAAAAAAAAAAACATAGCTAAGGTGCGCAATGATACTGGTGTCCTATAGAAGAGTGTTCACAGTCCACCAAGATACTAAAGGCAATTAGTTCTTTCGTAAACTGGACATTGTAATAGGACAGTCTAACAGGAAGAGATACAAGCTCCTCATTACCATATGCATAACCTACAACTGATTAGTAGGTCACATCTTTGAAGGTCAGTAGATGTGATAGTGTGAGATAATATAGAGACAGATTATACAAAACCAAATTGTTTTACTTGGAGAAGGTGTGGACAAAAGTGTTTCTGCCTGCTTCCTTCTTGGAGGAACTGTCAAGCAAAGCAGCAGGTAGCTTTCAAGAACAATCTGTGAGCACATGCAAATAGCAAAAGTGCTTGAATGTTGCTTTTTGCCACATTAGTGCTGTGATGTATTGGTGCTGTCCCATCCTGGATTATGGCATTAGTGCTATGATGTATTGGTGCAGTGCCATCCCAAATTACCGCAGTGCTGTGATGTATTGGTGCAGTCCCATCCTGTATTATGGCATTAGTGCTGTGATGCATTGGTGCTGTCCCATCCTGTATTATGTCATTAGTGCTGTGATGCATTGGTGCTGTCCCATCCTGTATTATGGCATTAGTGCTGTGATGTATTGGTGCAGTGTCATCCCAAATTATCGCATTAGTGTTGTGATGTATTGGTACTGTCCCATCCTGTATTATGGCATTGGTGCTCTAATGTATTGGTGCAGTGCCATCCCAAATTACCACATTAGTGCTGTGATGCATTGGTGAAGTGCCATCCTGAATTACCACAGTGCTGTGATGTATTGGTGAAGTGCCATCCTGAATTGACACATTAATGCTATGATGTATTGGTGCAGTCCCATCTGGAGGTGTATTTATCTTTAATGAATATTGATACACTGCCTCCTTTAGTTTTCATACCTTCTGTTCAAGGTCTGAACATGTGGTAGGAGGTATAACCCACTATGGCTGGGGTGTTCTCCACAGCCTTGAACCAGGTGTCCGTGACTGCACAAATATCAGCGTCTTCCAAGGTGTGGACTGCTTCCAGTGAGTGCAGTTTCATGCTAAGATTCCTAGCATTTAGCAGCATAACCTTGAGGTTGCTTTTTGCTGAACTTTTTACATCTGAAATTTGTCCTTGTGACCTTGCCTAAAAAACTAAGTCAATTATTGAAGTCAACGATTTCCTGTTTATATTGTGGTATCATCCTAAGTGAGGGTAATATGCTGCTCAAGGCTAGGGACATACCCGCCTGTGATACATAATCAGAGAGCTCGATTATGTCTCTCTTTATGTAGTCCGGGGGGGTAAGTCTCAAGTTTTTCACACCAACATGTACTATTACCGAATCGTAACAGTAATTGTTGATCTGATGAATCCTGGCACCAGAAAGATAGCTGACCATGACTTTCTCCTTGTTCAGCCTGGTGAGGATTTACATCTGTGTGCCTCACTATAGAGTTTCCTATATGGAGTGGCTTTTTAAAGCAGGAAAAACAGGAAACAACCAGATTTCAAATTATCCAATCAAAACACCCTAAACAGAGCCCTGCGACAGTAGCTCTAGCTAGATCAGTCCAAACTCTACCTTCCTGCCACCAGGACACAGGTGGTCTCTTCATACAAAAGATTAACTATTTTACAAGCTCCGAAGATTACAAATAGTACTAGATTCAGCAAAAACATGAACCTAGTCTATGCAGATGAACAGTAATTACAGTTGTAAGAGGAACTCAATTAGCAGACAATCTAAAAAATGCAGTAAATACAGTAGCACAGGGTGGCCTAATGGTTAAGGTGTTTGCCTTGCAAACACAAAGTGCAGGGTTTGAGTCTCGCAAGGGATAATTGGCCATGCTTAAAATGGCTCACAAGGTCAGTTAGCTTAGTACTAATCTATGAACCTAATCTATGAATCTATATGAAGCAAATATTGTTTTAGTTCATCAGAAAGTGCAGAAAACAGTTGAAAATAATCATTTATCATTTGTAGTCTCTCAGCAGGAATTTTAAAAACAGTAGAGCAAAGGCAGGAAGCCTAACTCACTGCAGCTTTGAGCAAATAAGCACAAACCAGTTCAAACACAGTCTTTTTTAAAGCAGACAAACAGGAAACAGCCAAAGTTCAAATTATCCAAACAAAATACCCTAAACAGAGCCCTGCAACAGTAACTCTAGCTAGATCAGTCCAAACTGTACCCTTCTGCCACGAAGACCAAAGATTAGCTGTTTAACAAACTCCAAAGGTCACAAACAGTAATAGATTCAGCAAACAAAAAAAAAACTAAACCTAGTCTATACTAGTGTTTTTAAGTGCAGTAAACAAGTAAATTGAACAAAACAAGCAGATGAACAACAGTTATAGTTGTAAGAGGAATTCAATTAGCAGGCAATCTAAAAATGCAGTAAAATACAAATGTGCAGTTTAAACAACTATTCAGTTATTCAGTGTGCAAATAGTGGTTATAGAGATCAAACTCAGGACTACAGGATGAGACGTACAAGCAAACTCATAACTTTAATAACCCTGAGTGTTATGCTGTAGAGTGTTATATGTTTCCTTTGGCATCATTACACACAGAATGTAGTTTAGTTCTGGTTGCTACTTCTGCCCAACTACCCTGGAGGAGGTGTCATCCATATGTCCCACTATAGAAGAGAATTTCCTTTCTTTTTCATATCATGCTGCTAGAAGCTGTGGAAACTGGAATGCAGATGCTATATAGTATGGATTCAACATATGCAGATATGTTTGCTGTGCTTCCAGCTGATTTTAGTACTTCTCAAGAATATGAACAGTCCATGGCTTTGCATTTCAATTAAAGAATAATCCTCTTTAATAAATCTTTCTCTTACTGCTGTGATTTTGGTTAACTTTTTGGGAGGAACATTCTAATTCATTTATCGTTTCACCCAAAACACACAACAAAACTGGAATGAGTTCTTTTGATTTTGCATAGATTTAAATGCTGTAACTCTGAATGAACCATGATGATTGACACTGAGGCTAAAACATATTCTCACTTCCATTTCTTGCATTCTTTCATTAAATATATTTTGCTGTCATAATTCATGCACTACAGGTCCCCAGAGGTATGCAAAAAATAAGACTGTGAGAACACCCTGAAAAGTGGGAATGAAGAGGGTGAAATTTATTTCTACAGTTGCATCCCACACCATCCAGTAGAAGTGAAGACAAAACCACAGAAGTTACTTTACAATGTGCTTGTGTTTTAAACAGAGATGTACTTAATAAATATGGTCTGGAATTCTCAATGTTTTATAATACCACTTGTATTGCCTGTGGCTTCCCTTTGATGTTGTAGTGTCTCTCATTTCAAGCTGCCTTCTAATTATCCAGAATGATTGGAAAGAAATGAGATTATAACTTTATTTGTCCTAAGAAGTATGAGTCTTGTTAATTGTTTGGTTGCTGTTACAAATGGATTTTATGAAATATTAAAAAATGCATAACATGAGTTTACTTGCCGCTTTTCAAATCTCTGTGATGCCTTCAAACAGTATCCCAGAATGTCTGAACTGTGATCCCAAGTAAGGGCAGCATTTTATTTTGGCTATGTATATAATTAAATTTTACACAGGTTTTGTAACTTTGCCCTTTCAGATATTCAACCAATTAATAAGACTCATACAAGCATTTTAACATGGCCAATACAAACATTTTAGGGAAAAAGAATGGCGCTGGCCTCATTTTGATTGTATCTCTACTTGATTCTGTGTTACAATTATTTGTTGCTTAATTAAGTTGAGTTAAACTTGTGAGATTCACTGAGTCCAAAGATCCATCTTTCAGTGGAGTCTTGAGAGAACAATGCAGAAAAGTAATGTTTATTTTATTTGCCCTTTGTTGGCCAGATTAGTCCCACTAGAATATTGGCCTGTTTTCAGGGGAGACTTAATGTAGCATTTATACAATAAGGGGAATTCATTCAGAGTACCACCAATGAACTTCCAGTACTCTTTTCAGTAAGTGCCATGGGGTTGTTTACATCCAGCTGAGCTGCCACCCACTTAAGCAGATGGGAACTTGGTTTAACACCTCACCTGAAGGATAATGCGCTCAGGAGTGCAGCACCCCCCTAATATGGCAATACAGTGTCAGTGATGTTGAGGTAGGCGGTTGGCATAATAGGTAAGGTGTTTACTTCACAAACACAAGGTACAGGGTTTGATTATAACCTTTGAGAGAAATTGGATAGGCTTAAAATGACCCACAAGGGCAGCTAGTCCAACTCTTGACTATGAATATATGAGCAATTCAGTCCCCTCAAGTCATACCTCTCAATTTCTTAGCACAAGAAATCTGAAAAAAGCCTGAAATAATGGAAGGACAAAGGCCCCGGAATTGGGACAAACTTAGAAAGTTGTTAGAAGAAGAGGATTTGCGTTAGCATACATTTTCTGAAGGCTATGAATTCTGAAACTCAAATGTAAGTCACTATTTAGTGACTTGAATCTTCAGTGATTTGCCAGAAAAACACAATTTTTAGGAGGAACAGACTAAAAATATGTAGCAAAAATAATTGTAATAGAACCCACAGTGTACTGACCTTCTAGCACCAAAGCCGTGTGTGTTACCTGTTGCACCGTTCTGTATTTGTAGTACATAACGGGGCAGTGATATTTCCAGCCCCGCTATTGTGCTGTGTGGCGCTTTTCACTCTTTTCTTTCTCGTTGTGATTTTTGCATGGTTAATGATTACGGCTTCATTGTGTCACAGGGGAGGGTTCCTTTTCTTCTGTGTAGTTATATCATTAGACAGGGTACCTGTCTTCAGCTGAATACTGTACCGCATGATGGGACCTTATTCCAATGTGGAATTATGGTATTTGTTAGTCTGGCTCACAAAACCTGATTAATTCAAGCAGTGAAACTCTCCTCATTCTATTGTATACCTGCTGTTACCAAGCAAGGAAAGTTTTCTCAGATGAGTAGTTCTCCATAAGTAAGGACTCTGCCATTAATATCCTAATGCATTATTAGTAGGATCCCCTGTTCCACTGTTTAACAGCTATCGAAACAATGTGGGCCAGTGATATGAATTGAATCAATCAGTCAATCAATCAATCCTTCTCATAATACTTTAAACCATCAGGAATGTTCTGTAACCTAAGAGGTGTGTGTGTGTGTGTGTGTGTGTGTGTGTGTGTGTGTGTGTGTGTGTGTGTGTGTGTGTGTGTGTGTGTGTGTGTGTGTGTGTGTGTGTGTGTGTGTGTGTGTGTGTGTGTGTGTGTGTGTGTGTGTGTGTGTGTGTGTGTGTGTGTGTGTGTGTGTGTGTGTGTGTGTGTGTGTGTGTGTGTGTGTGTGTGTGTGTGAGTGTGGGTGTGTGTGTCTTTGTGAGTGTGTGTGTGTGTGTTTCTCTCCCTGAATGTGTTCATGTGTGTTGGAGAATGAATGAGGGGAGTACCAGTGCCAAAACAATGCTTGGGCCACCAGAAATGATTACCACAGCAAAGTAATGATTAGCACTAGCGGTAGGTAACACCTAATTCGGAGACATCTCAAATTAGGTGAGAATGAAGTCTTTCTCATTGCAGCTATTGTCTCTGAATTGCATTTCTCACATTTGATAAAACAGCTCCATTTGGCCATAGCTCTTAGCACCTGCAATGGGATTCTTTATGAATCTTCGGGAAAATATAAAGCACGTTTTGTGAAATGTATAAAGATGGATGGCATTACAATTAAATTGTAATTAAAACTATAGAAAAAACACCTAATGTATTAATTAATAACAAACCTAAGTAAACAAAACCATCACATGAACTAACCAACAGAACAGTTGTTGAGAATCATAATTGAAAAGAAATATGTGAAGAACAATTTAATAGTTGACATGTAAGAAGTAAAAAATGTCTCTAGATAACCAGGATTATAATGAATTTTTGGAAATTAAAAAACAAATATAATATAATAATGGAGAAGAATAAAGTGGAGAATATATGAATGTTTAACTCTAGATAAAATATTGTTATACTCTATACAGAGAGTGTTATCGTTTTGTTGCGTTCCAGTGTTTAGTTCACGAGACATTTCACCATGAGTTACAAGACCAAAACCAGAAGACTGCAGCTCTATTCAGTGATAGTGTGGTATGGTAGAAAAGCAGAAGTGCTATGATGTTAATCACTGAAGAGAAACCTGGCACATCATGATGATCCCTAAGGACAGCTACCGGGCAGTATTCTAGCAACAGAGACAGCCGCATTAGAGTAGTTATTGTCACAATGTAAACAACTGCAAAAAAACTGGACAAAGTATAAATTAATTGGTAAACAAAGGCCAAAAATGGGGACAAGTTTAACTATTGCACCTATAAACCGAGACTTAGACTTTGCCCTGTTTTCCTGTGCTTGTTTAGCTCTGCTGTCTCTGTTGTTTGAATACAGACAGGCAGCTGTCCTTATGGTTTGTAGCAATGTGTTGGGTTTCTCATCGGCATTTAGCACCATCCCAATTTTGCTTTTCAGCTGTACCACTGTATGGCAAAGAGGTGCTGCAACCATCTGGTTTTGGCTTTGTAACTCACAGGGAAATGTTCTGGGATCTTAATGCTGCAGCCCATTTTATTGCCATGCTGCATAAATAATTAACAGTAATATTATAACTAAACATGCCAATGACTGTAAACAACGTCAATAAAAATTTGATCATATCTCTAGGACCAGAATGATACTGCAGTAGTAAATCATGTCAAATCTGTTCTATTTGAGGAAGAACACCATATCTGATACCAGTGAAAACAATCAACTGTCCAAGCACAATCAATGAGCAGGTCTGCTATATGAATTGTCATAAAACACCAGAGTGAATTTCAGCGGCTTGTGTAACAAAACCATTCAAGTTTTCAGAGCACCATTACCAACACTGGTTTGACACTGACACCTGGAAAGGAATGCCATTCCATAACAGAATATGCGTTGAGAGTTGAAGCCACAGATGAATTATAGGCAAACCAAATTATGGCCATCTGAAGACCCCACTAAATAATGCTGTAAGGTGACCAATGCAGATCATATCACAGATGCACAAGATGTATCTAGAGATGCAGAAACAGCTACCAGATTTCAGTTTCTGTAGAAAACTAACTACATTAGTTTAATAACAATACCATTATGCAGTTATCACTAACATCAGCTAGTAGCTGTGAGGGAAGTAGGGTTCCCATTCCATTGCACTGTTTTGAGGATACTGGGCAGAGTGACTGTAACCACCTAGAAATATAAATGCTTGTTTGGTAATAAGATAAATGCACAGATCTAGTGTGACTACTTTTAGTCACGACCAGGAGTGCTATTTATATGGTCAGACAATGCAATGAATTCCACTGCTCTTTAATTACAAATACAACTGGATATTTAACATTAACTTTGACTGTTAATATCTGCTGTTTAATTTTTTATCTCAAGGATGCCATATTAGGAGTAAAACTCCTTCTTCATGGTGCAGAGTACTGCAGTAAAAGGCAATAACTGAAGTGCCTAATGTAGGGATAGAACACATAATATTCTGATCTTCGTCTATCAAAGATACATGCTCACCCTTGTATTAGGCTGGACTATTCTCCTCAGTTAGGTAACATGATAAGACAAAGTTACTAGAGTATCCTCGTTAGAGTGTCTTACTGAGCATTGCTGAAATTGCCTGATTGGTATAGCAGTATGCATTCTTCTTTGCTCAAAGATGAAAGTAAAGTTATTCGGACTTAAATCAGTCAAACCATGAGCAGCAGAACAAATAGCAGGAATCGCAGGAGCAGCTACAGTAAAGAAGTTTATTTGTTTCAGCAAAGAAGTTTGTCTCTAGTGCCTCGGCAACTGCCTTCCAGGAGTACCTGGATAAAAATCAGATTGCTGAATTCAAATTAACATAGCATTCGAACATTCCTATACCAAGTGGTTTTCCATGTATTTGGTTTATAAATATGGAAAAAGTACGTTGCCTTCTTTTACAATTAATTATTTTGCTACTGTTGTTGTCATCTCATGTTTTATTACATTATCCCATGTTACATTGCATAAGTACTGTAGTATTAGCCAATATTACTGTTACTTCCTGATGTGGACAGCCCAGGCTGGGTCCTTCTGGTTTCCCCATGCAATAATTGTGACATTAGGCAGCATTCTTGATTAGTGGAGGGTTGGCGGGAACTCCAACCACCACTATGCAGTTTGTGATTGTACAACGCAACAGTCATTAAATAAATGAATCTCCAGTTTGAGGGGTTTAGATGAGAAGAAACATGGTAAGGATCCACAGAGAGCAGGAAAGTAGCATACCAAGTAATGATGGGGATACAGCTTTCAGTAGAACAGTAAAGGTGACACAGGTGAAAGAAGTTATATGATGCAAGATTTGGCAGCTCCAGAGAAAGAAGACCTAGAAAATATTTTATTGAAGAGAGAAAGAGTATTTTCTCATCACTAGTTAGGAAAGGATGAGGTATTTTGTCAACTTCCTTAAGTCAAATAAAAGAGGAAGGCATTTGTACCTAAGTTATGTATAAGTACAAAAACAAAACTTTGTCAAATCTACAATATTCTGTTTCTAGATAAGCCATAAGATGGTCACTTAGTTTGCAGTTAAAAATAACTACTAGAAAAGTTGGTATGAGGCTGGGAAAAGTCACAAAGCAGGTGCATACAAATAAGTACATTTTACTACAGTTGGGAAATAAACCTTTTGTATGTCATCTGGCGCATATCATGTGTAGATAGTACATGTTTACAAAGTTGTGGTCCCTGGCTGAAAATTATGTCACACAATTTTTTTGAGAATAATGAAGCTTGTATTCTCTATTCAACCCAAAGTACAGGTTGTACCAGAGATTCACCTGTTTAATACATTTATATGCTCATATATTGCATATGGGCGTGGGCATACTTCTACAGGCTATACTAGAGATTCACCTGTTTAATACATTTATATGCTCATACATTACATATGTGCATGGGCATACTTCTACAGGCTACACCAGACATTCACCTGTTTAATACATTTATATGATCATACATTACATATGTGCATGGGCATACTTCTACAGGCTACACCAGACATTCACCCGTTTAATACATTTATATGTACATACATCAGATATGGGTGTGGGCATACTTCTACAGGCTACACCAGACATTCACCTGTTTAATACATTTATATGCTCATACATTACATATGTGCATGGGCATACTTCTACAGGCTACACCAGACATTCACCTGTTTAATACATTTATATGATCATACATTACATATGTGCATGGGCATACTTCTACAGGCTACACCAGACATTCACCTGTTTAATACATTTATATGATCATACATTACATATGTGCATGGGCATACTTCTACAGGCTACACCAGACATTCACCCGTTTAATACATTTATATGTACATACATCAGATATGGGTGTGGGCATACTTCTACAGGCTACACCAGACATTCACCTGTTTAATACATTTATATGCTCATACATTACATATGTGCATGGGCATACTTCTACAGGCTACACCAGACATTCACCCGTTTAATACATTTATATGCTCATACATTACATATGTGCATGGGCATACTTCTACAGGCTACACCAGACATTCACCTGTTTAATACATTTATATGCTCATACATTACATATGTGCATGGGCATACTTCTACAGGCTACAGCAGACATTCACCTGTTTAATACATTTATATGATCATACATTACATATGTGCATGGGCATACTTCTACAGGCTACACCAGACATTCACCTGTTTAATACATTTATATGATCATACATTACATATGTGCATGGGCATACTTCTACAGGCTACACCAGACATTCACCTGTTTAATACATTTATATGATCATACATTACATATGTGCATGGGCATACTTCTACAGGCTACACCAGACATTCACCTGTTTAATACATTTATATGATCATACATTACATATGTGCATGGGCATACTTCTACAGGCTACACCAGACATTCACCTGTTTAATACATTTATATGCTCATACATTACATATGTGCATGGGCATACTTCTACAGGCTACACCAGACATTCACCCGTTTAATACATTTATATGATCATACATTACATATGTGCATGGGCATACTTCTACAGGCTACACCAGACATTCACCCGTTTAATACATTTATATGTACATACATCAGATATGGGTGTGGGCATACTTCTACAGGCTGTACCAGAGATTCACCTGTTTAATACATTTATATGTACATACATCAGATATGGGTGTGGGCATACTTCTACAGGCTACACCAGACATTCACCTGTTTAATACATTTATATGATCATACATTACATATGTGCATGGGCATACTTCTACAGGCTACACCAGACATTCACCTGTTTAATACATTTATATGTACATACATCAGATATGGGTGTGGGCATACTTCTACAGGCTGTACCAGAGATTCACCCGTTTAATACATTTATATGCGCATACATCACACATGGGCATGTACTCGGAAATAGATGGTACTCACAGGGGGGGCACCAGTGCAACTGATGGATTTCATAAAGCTTTAATTTTGCCCTTTAATATAGACTTCTATGATATTAAAGAGATTATTATGAAATATTGAAACATTTTTAGAATGGATCCCACAGTTGCCAGTCTATTGGGCAACAAGCCAGCTATTGCTTACAAAAAGGACATTTCTTTTAAGGGGCTGTTGAAGAAAAATTCTGTCATGCCAATAAATGGTGGGAGTTTTAAATGTGGGAGATGCCCACAGTGCCCATTTATAGTTAATAAGGAGAAAATTAAAATCAAGAATTTGGTTTTATTAAACCATCTAAAAATACTATTGCTACTCCAAGGTTTTGCTGTATGTGGCTCTGTACCAGTCCTGTGACAGTTTTTATGTGGGGAAGACCAAGAGGGCTTTCAGACAAAGGATTTATCAGCACATGTACGATATAGGGCATAAAATGAGAATAATGCCCTTTATAGACATATTAAAATCTATTCCACTCACAAGTTTATGTTTTGTGCTATTGACCATGTGGACTTGGGCCCTCGAGGAGGACCCGCTGATGATTTTCTGGAGTGGCAGATTAAACCCAATGCCTGTGAACCACCTGGGCTTAATGACAGAATGTCCGTGGGACCTTTGCTAAAGTTAAAATCTGTGTATTTTTTATAATTTATTACTTGTTTTTTGCATTTCATATTTTACATATTTTTTATGCTCTTGTATTGTTTTATATAATCTTGGCTTTAAATAACTGAGTTTTGTTTAAGAGCTCATTAAGGGAGTGTCCCTATGTGAGTGTTTGACCAATGAGTGGGGAGAATTGTGTATTTGAAGTCAGTGATTTCTTTGTAATTTTATTCTGAAGAAGTCTGACATTTATTTTAGACGAAAGCGCTTAATAAATATCTGTGGAGTGGTACCTGTGCTGAACTGTTGTTTTCTGCATCAGTTTCCTGGTTTGCACATGGGCATACTTCCACAGGCTGTGCCAGAGATTCACCCATTTAATACATTTATATGCACATACATCACATATGGGCGTGGGCATACTTCTACAGGCTGTACCAGAGATTCACCTGTTTAATACATTTGTATGCGCATATATCAATATGGGCATCGGCATACTTTTACAGGCTGTACCAGAGATTCACCTGTTTAATACATTTGCATGTGCATAAATCAATATGGGTGTGGGCATACTTCTCTAGGCTGTACAGGAGATTCACCTGTTTAATAGATCTGTATGCGCATATTTCAATATGGGTGTGGGCATACTTCTTATTATATGTTTTTCATTCAAACTCTAGCAAGCCAGTAAGCAGAAGAATAG